>NW_022589740.1:18074974-18156647 GCF_004348235.1 Phoca vitulina | reverse complement strand
TTTTTTTTTTTTTTTTTTTTTTTTAAAGATTTTATTTATTTGAGAGAGAGAGAGAACGAGAGAGACGGGGGAGGGTCAGAGGGAGAAACAGACTCCCCGCCGAGCAGGGAGCCCGATACGGGACTCGATCCAGGGACTCCAGGATCATGACCTGAGCCGAAGGCAGTCGCTTAACCAACTGAGCCACCCAGGCGCCCTCCTTCTCTCACTTTGAAAACTCATATATTGTTGGTAGTTAAAATATTAAAACTGCTTTGGGAAAAGGTTTAGCAGTTTCTTAAAAAGTTAAACATGGAGCACACAACCTGGTATCTACATATGAAAAGTGAATACATATATTCACAAACATGTTTACATGGATGTTTATAACAGTGTTATTCATGGTAGTGCAAAACTGGAAACAATCCAAATGACCATCAAATAGAGAATGGACAGTTAAAATGCAGTATATGCATATGATAAAAAACTACCTAGCGATAAAAAAAAAATGAACTACTGACACAGAACAACACAGAGAAGCCTCAAAAACATTATACTTCCATAAAAACATAAAATGCTACACACTTAAGATTTCATTACATGAAATTATAAAAAAAGCAAAATCATAAAGACTGAAAGTAGATCACCCAGAATATCATTCAGTCACTCAGCAGCTGACTGCTAAGGGCACAAAAGCAACCACTGTTTCTTGGGGACAGTATTAGTTTCCTATGGCTGCTGTAACAAATTACCACAAATTTGGTGGTTTAAAAAAAAGGGGGGGGGCAGAAATGTATTCTCTTAGAGTTCTAAGGGGCCACAAGTCTAAAATGTGACTTACAGGGCTAGCATTGAGCAGGGCCACCCTCCCTCGGAGGCTCTAGGGAAAATCTGTTTTCTTGCCTTTTCCAGTGGGTAGAACATTCCTTGGGCTCATGGCCCTTCTTCCATTTTCAAAGCCAGTGGCATAAAATTCCTCTATCTCTGCTTCTCTCTGTTTCTGTCACATGGTTCTGCCTATTAAATCTATGCCTCCGTCTTATAAAGATATGTGTGATTGCATTTAGGGCCCATCCTGAACATCTAAACCTCCCCACTTCAAGATCCTTAATTCAATCACATCTGTAAAGTCTTTTTTGTTTTAATTTGCCTTATAAGGTAACATTCCAAGGATTAGAACATGGAAATTTTTTTTTTTTTTGCAGTGGGGTGAGGGTGGGGGAGGTCTTTTTCTTTTTTTTGCCTACTACAGGGGTGATGAAAATTTCCATGTCTCAATTACGGGATAATACCAAAAGTGTACATAATTATTTAAATGGTACACTCAAAATGAATACACTTTTTAAAAAGCTGGAGAAAAACAGGAAGAAATAAAGGAAGGAAAGAGGGAGGAAGGAAGGAAGGTAATTATCTTAAAAATGGCAAAGGCAGGAGCAAATTGTAAAAAAGGAATGGCCAGAAACCACCAAGCTAGTGAGCAAAGAAATATAAATTAAAACAAAAGACACATTTGGAATTTTTTACATATATCTTTTTATACAAAAGATACATTTGGAAACAAGCTCTGTCATAGATGGAAGAATAATTTAGTACATTATCTTTGGAAGACATTTGGTCAGAATATAAAAAAGAAATAAAATCAGCATCATTTTAAAGCACTAAGTCTCTTTAAGGAATTTGTTTTAAAAAAGAAATTTGTGGGGTACCTGGGTGGCTCAATCAGTTGAGCTTCAGACTCGTGATTTTGGCTCAGGTCACAATCTCGTGTGTAGTGGGATTGAGCCCTGAGCTGGGCACCACACTCAGCATGGAGTCTGCTGGAGATTCTCTCCCTCTGCCCCTCTCCCTCCCCCCCCACCCAGCTCACATTCTCTCTCAAATAAATAAATAAATCTTTTTAAAAAAGAAATCTGTATATCTAGAAAGTTTTAGTAACGTGAAGATTCATAATATAAGTTTTACCTTGGAAAATTCAAATCAACCTAATTGCTGAACACAACTAGAACTGGAGAATGCTCAAAAACAAGTAAAACTGTGTATAATATGTATTTGAGAGAAATTTACAACCATATAGCTACAGCAGAATCTTATTTTTTCAAAAGAAAACCATACTTGTATGTGGAAAAATATTACTCATATGTTATTTCCTCTTTTGCTTATCTTCACTTTCCAAATTTCCACCATGAAATGTACCTATTTTTATAGTAAGAAAAGGACATTTAAAACACTTTCCCCTCCCCAATACTGCTTTAACTTTTCCACCACTTTGCCTTTCTAGTGAGAAAATAATGGTCAGACAGCTAAGTCTAAAACTTATTAGATTCACTTTTAGAATTCCAAAATCAGGGAGACCCTTGGGAGGAACCATATAATTTTTGCAGCAACAGGTCAACCCACTATTTCTTTAGTCCTTGTTCAGAAAACAGACTGAGCACTTGAACCAAACTAAAGCCTTCCAAATAAAGTTGTTTTCTTTAGAGACCGGACATGTGTTACAATTATCACGTTGACTTGCTTTTTTCCACTGATCCTCTGTAGAGTGTTGTCACTTTGTAGATATTTTATCTCTTGAGGAAAAAAAATCTTAGCGTTTCTTTGGCCCCAGCAACTGCTATAGACAATTCATCAATACATTAAAGTTTGGTGGTAGAAAAAAAAGTACATTTAAATGAAGCTTTAAAAACAGATGTTGTGATACTAAAACTGTCAGAAAGTGCCTTTTCTGAGGACCAGTGTAAATAAGTATTTTCTTCCAAGGGAAATTGGTTTTAAGACTAGGAATTTATTGATACCTTTAAATGCATTTAAAAATTTAAATCATTGGGGCACCTGGGTGGCTCAGTCGTTAAGCGTCTGCCTTCGGTTCAGGTCATGGTCCCAGGGTCCTGGGATCAAGCCCTGCATCGGGCTCCCTGCTCTGCGGGAAGCCTGCTTCTCCTTCTCCCACTCCCCCTGCTTGTGTTCCCTCTCTGGCTGTCTCTCTCCCTCTGTCAAATAAATAAATAAAATCTTTAAAAAAAAAAAAAATTTAAATCATTATTGTAGAGGCCGCTTTTAGGCAACAGGCTTGAGCAATGGAAACTTGAGCAAGGCAAAAGGGCCCACAGTCACTACCGAGCTGACATTAACAGCCTCATAAGTGACCCATCTTGAAATAACCAAAGGCTTTAACTGACCAATAGACTACTTACAACCAGGCACAGTTCCTAATACTACCAAAAAAGGGAAAATTCCACACTTTCCCGAACTTCCTCACTCCACTCTGTAACTATAGCCCTTCGCCACCACCTCGTGGCAGACAGTCTCTCCTTTGCTGTCCTGCCTTCTTCTCCCTTAAAGTGCATTCACTAAACTTCTATCTCTTTGTTCTGCTTTGGGTGAATTCTTTTACTGCCCACACCGCCAGCCCCCATCCAATCAGAATGTGACACAATTGTATTATTTGTCTAAAATTCAAACCAGGACACTTTTCTAATATAATGGAGATTCATATCTGGATTTGATTGCCAAACAAGTCAGGCAACAGATGTCTGAATTAAAATCAATTAGAAGATTTTCACTAAAGTAAATATCAACACTGTGAAGGAATTTGTTTTTAAATTTCATCAAGAGTGGGGCACCAGGCTGGCTCAGTCGGAGGAGTGAGGGATTCTTGATCTTAGGGTCATGAGTTCAAGCCCCATGTTTGGTGTAGAGATTACCTAAAACAAATAAAATTAAAGCAAAAAAAATTCATTGAGAGACACTGGATGGTGGGGTCAATTCTGTACATATCTATAGCTATTCATGATCCTAGCACTTTCCCTGCTTTCATTGCTAATCATTTCCAAATTTAGTGCTCTCACATTCTCTACTCTCACTGTTGGTATTCTAGCTCCTAATTCCACCACTCAGAATATTAACTCAAAAATGTCTTACATATTTTGTTAGGTAATACCAGCTGCGGTAACAAATAAAGCCACAAATTGTGGATAACACAATATAAGTTTTGAGGGCTTTTTCCCTCCTCTAGCAGACTACGTGTTTCTACTTGATGGTTCTCAGTTTAATTCAGGATTGCAGTTTCCTTCTATCTTGAAAAAAAAAGAAGAAAAAAAAAAAAAAAGCCCTCATGATTGTTAGCATCTTATCAGCAGAAAGGGAACAAAGAAATATGGTGGTAATACACTTGGTCCAAAGTAATAGAACCCACTTCTATTCTCACGCCATTGATAAGAACTACTCATATGTCCACACCTAAGTGCAAAGGGTATTGGGAATTGTAATCCTTGTATAGAAAGCTGCTCCCCAAGAAACCTCTACATTATGGGGTAGAATAGCGCCAGGGCCAAATCTAAAACAAATGAAAACCAGTAAGGAAGAAGCCAAAGTCAGGGAGACCCTTAAGAAGAAGTACATAATTTCTGCAACAACACATCAATTAGTCCATTAAAGCTCTCAGATCTATAGTCATGTGCCACATGACCCCATGGCATTCACTCTCCATTGCACTCTATAAATATATTGGTCCAAGACAGACATAGAAGGATTTTACAAAGACCTGACATTCTAACATCTTATCTTAATTTCCTTCAGTTCTAACTCCTTCTCAATACATGATGGACCACAGTCCATTAACAAGAGATCAAGTTTTCCCAGTCTATGGGAAGTGGGAAATACACTCAGTCTATCTTTTCCTTAATTTCTTCTTCAAATTCTAAGATTCTTTGCACCATTCATGATATTCTGATGTCAAATTTGTCATGAAGCCATAACAGCACCTCAGTTATCTAAATTTTACTATCAGGAGTCTGATTTCCCCATTTTAGAGAGATGTATAAGTCTAGCCATCTGCACTATAGAGAAAAACCCCAAGATTTCTAACCTACCATGAAAGGGAAGTCATATTCAAAGCCTTTGCCCATCTGTATCCATTCATCTGTTGAAGGGCATCTCGGCTCTTTCCACAGTTTGGCTATTGCGGACATTGCTGCTATGAACATTGGGGTGCATATGGCCTTTCTTTTCACTACATCTGTGTCTTTGGGATAAATACCCAGGAGTGCAATTGCTGGGTCATAGGGTAGCTCTATTTTTAACTTTTTGAGGAACCTCCACACTGTTTTCCAAAGTGGCTGTACCAACTTGCATTCCCACCAACAGTGTAAGAGGGTTCCCCTTTCTCCACAACCTCTCCAACATTTGTTGTTACTTTCCCTGTCCTTCAACAGATGAATGGATAAAGAAGATGTGGTCAATATATACAATGGAATATTACTCAGCCATCAGAAAGGATGAATACCCAACTTTTACATCAACATGGATGGGACTGGAGGAGATTATGCTAAGTGAAATAAGTCAAGCAGAGAAAGTCAATTATCATATGGTTTCACTTATTTGTGGCACATAAGGAATAGCATGGAGGACATTAGGAGAAGGAAGGGAAAAATGAAGGGGGGCGGAAATCGGAGGGAGAGATGAACCATGAGAGACTATGGACTCTGAGAAACAAACAGGGTTTTAGAGGGGAGGGGGGAGGGGGATTGGTTAGTCCGGTGATGGGTATTAAGGAGGGCACGTACTGCATGGAGCACTGGGTGTTATACGAAAACAATGGATCGTGGATCACCACATCAAAAACTAATGATGTATTGTATGGTGACTAACATAACATAATAAAATTTAAAATAATAATAATAATTGAAAAAAATAAAATTAAAATAAAAATTTTTTAAATGTAAAAAAAACAAAAAACAAAAAAACAAAGCCTTTGCCCATCTGACTTTATTCTAACTCTGCAGGAGAAGCATCAGCCTTCTATATACTGAACTTGTTAGTACAAAAGACAGCAGCTGAACAAAAATTAAAGGGTTCTATAATTATTGTTCCATATCTAACAGCAAGTTACAAAAAAAAGGAATCTAAAAAAAAAAAATCAATGCATATAATTACTTTGGCTTAGATGTATAGTAGGTTCTGCCCAATCTGGAAGCACAGCTTTAGCCTCTATATGCTTGTACTTTTTCAAGAATGCAGCCATCATATACAAAATATCAGAGCAGAAAATGAATTGAGCACCTCTGTAAGACCACACAAATTTCTTCCATCTGAAAGGAAGTCAAATTTCCAGAAAACACACAGGAAGGATAAATCATCTTTCACCTCCATTCAGGGTACCACAGCCTGCCTCAGAATTTGTACAAACATGTAGTAGGGAAATTTTGACTAAACATATTGTCATATAAAATGAGTTAAATATACTCTTTGCCTTTGAATACATAGCTCAGTTTTAAGAGGCAGATCCTCCAAATACACATATATATGTGTACATACACACACACAAACTATAAATGCACACATAGCCGTTCATAACACATCTTTATGAACAATGTCGATGGGTATTTTAAATATTTATGATTTGAAAGTTACCAAAAGACATCTTAATTTGTATCAACATATTCTGTAGAGTTAAAACATATACCAAAAACTAGTCTAGAGTTTATTAGGTCACACTCCATTGCTTCCTTTATTCTGTGGTGAGGACAGGTCAGGGTGTGCCTTGGCACAGGAGCCTTTGTGTTCCATGCCCCCCAGAATTGTGTAACAGATCAAAGGTGGGCACAGAGGCAGCACTGAGCACAGACCAAGAAAGGAAAACTTTCACCCCTTGTTGCTCTCCTGATAATTTATTCATGTGGCACCTGTGATGTGGCCACTGGACATTTAGTCAAGACATTAGTGCTCAAAACATGGCTTGGTCATATGTAGCTATTACAAAATGCATTTAAACTTTCTTTTTTATTTACCCAGGTTTTTTTTTTAAGATTTATCTATTTATTTGAGAGAGGGAAAGAGAGAGCATGAGTGGGAGGGTCAGAGGGAGAGGGAAAAAGAACCTCAAGCAGACTGCGCTGAGCATAGAGCCCGATGCGGGGCTCCACCTCACAGCCATGAGATCATGACCTGAGCTGAAACCAAGAGTTGGATGCTGCATCGATCGCACCACGGAGGCACCCCTCTTTTTACCCAGTTTTTAACCAAGAATAGTAATGCCTTCCATACACACTGCTGTGAGGTATGGACTGAATTAAATAACCAAGTTCAAATGCTCAGCACCCATAAAATCTACTGTAGAGTTGAGGGCATATACCCATTAGAAGGAAAGGAAAATAGGTCAAGCAAAAAGGGATGCCTATGGGCATCGTTTTCCTCTACAGACTTGCCTGGGGGAATACAATCCCTCATGAATACTCATGAATATATGAGGTACGCAAATAGGTAAGCGAAATGGAAAACTATCACTTCTGGTTAGCGTAGCGACCTCACGACTAGAGATTTAGAACACATCAAATGTCAGTATGCCAGAACTGAACTAGCTGCTTGCAACTTTTTGCATTCTGTCCACAGAATTACTATCAAAGCATATAACAAAAGTCTGTCTCATGCTAAACATGCACATGCCTTTTGCCACCTCAGACTGAAAGATGCTTTCAATCCTGGATCACAACTTTCTCAACTTTGCATGCCTCCAATACCCAGCACACATCCCTTGTGTACAGTAAGTGCTCAATAAATGTTGGCTGAATTACGGAGTGACCGAAAAGCAAAGTAAATTAAATACTGGGAACGAAATATATATGTATGAGACAAGCTACCTTCTGAAACTTGGAAGTAAAACAAAGAATCTGGAACTTTTAGTAATATAATTGGGGCAGTAGCTATGAGAGGGCTGTACACACAGAATCAAATCACATACGCAAGTGGCAGCAGCAGCCTAGCGGGAAACAGCAGTCCATGCTCCCCAGATGCAGAACAAATAAGCTTGGAGAAATATGGTAATTGTTAATAATATGAAATTGACAAGAGAATGGGGAACCACCTTGACATTGGATTACTACTTAGTCAATATTCAAGCTCATAAGAAAGAGAGCAGATGTTAGCCAAAGCAGATGTGAAAGCACATATAATAGAATAAGGACTAAAGGGATTTGGCTGGTTGCTCGCAATGTATATTTGTTGGATGAAAACAAGCAAACAAACAAAAAACCCTTCAAACATAATCCAACAAAAATTAGGCCCATTTGATTCATTTCCTTCAGTTTTCCTTTATTTCCCTCCAACAGAATTTATCAAAAGTTTGAGGTAATGGAGTTTGACAAAACCTTTTGCCATTTGCTCAGCTCAGCTGTCCAAAATCACCTCTCTTTTCTCTTTGTCAGGGCCCAAGAACAGACCTAAGCGGGAACTTCTCATTTGCAAGAAAGAGGAACATCAAAACAAGTGGAATCAGAGAGCTAAAAATATCCAGAACTTGAAGTCCAGAAGCCAGAAGTTCACATAAACATATGAGACTTAAGCATTACCATTTTTTTTTTCCAGTACTCCAGGTAATTCTAATGTATAGCTAATGTTTGAGAAATACTGGGTTAGAAACAAAACATATCTTCCCATAAACTGACAATGGCCACATGAAACCTAAATTCTCAACCCATTCCCTGGAACCTACCTTGAGGGAAGGAAGAGGCAGCAAAACTTTGAGACATCAGCTCCAGTCAAGCACATCTGATGTCACAACAAGGTTCTGGTCCTGTGGAGGCCAAAAAAAAAAAAGAAGGAGAAAGAGGAGGAGGAGAAGAAAAAGAAGAAGAAAGAGGAAGAAGAGGAGGAAGAAGGGAAGAAATGTATCAACAATAGCAACAAACACTTACATCCCACTTACTCCATACCAGGCACTGTTCTAAGTGCCCTGAACTGATACTTCCAAGCAACCCTGTGAGGTTCATGGCTCCACTCTGTGGCAGGAGCTATATTTTGCAGTTTTCTACTTGACCACATATGCAATAGACACTGGTATCCCTGGGGACAAAGCAGGTTTTATACTTACATTTTGTATTTCCTGCTTGTAGGATGTTGGGGGCTCATGGATCATGGTCTCCAACAGTGAGAGACAGGATAGCCTAGCTCTTGGTTTCTTTGATGGTACAACAGTCTGAAAAGCTTAGTAGACTTCTTACCCATTGGATGGTAGGTAGTCAGCTCATGAACCAAAAGCCACACACACAGTTGTGTTTTGTTCTGTTTTCCTAACAGACTTAATTTACTATATTTCTTTGTTTTTCCAACCCCTTACTTCCAGACTGAGTGGTGAACACCTTGGACTTGTTCACTTCTGTGAGATAGCTGGACTTTCAGTCTTGTTTTATTTTCTAAGTTTTTTGCCCAGTTGAAATCATTTTCTGGTCATTACTTAATCCATAGAGAGGTTTTAACAATGAGTGGGGCAGCTAGACTTTTGATTTGATCATTTCTGTAAGTCTCAATTTTAATTGAATTTTATCCCTCAAAGCATTTCTCAGCTCTATCTTTCACTATTTGGTGTTGAGAATGAGTGTCTTACAACCCTACATACTGCCAAATTTGTGAATACTCTCTAATCCCTTTTATTCATGCTTACGATTTGGGATATTCTTTTCTAAGGTCATCTCTGTGTGTGTTATTTTATGAAACATAGCCAACATCAGTGAACACACACTATTAATATTTAGTTTTCCAGAGTCTTTCCCTGGGGCTACTTGATCTGCCTTCCATATTATCAAAGATCTTACCAAATAACTTGCCATTGCAAAACATGAAATACCATCCTTCTGGATTCTGATAATAATCTTGCTGTCTACATCTAGTCCCTAAGATAATGCACATATTTTATATTTTTTTATTATGGCAGCATCCTACTTTGCATTACCAAATTAACTACCTTAAATGCTCAATGGCTTAAAACAGTATGGTTTATTTCTCACTCACATCATATGTCCATTGCAGGTCAGCCAGGGGCTCTACTCCATGTGGTCTTCACTCTTTTTTTTTTTTTTAATTTGAGAGAGAAAGAGAGAGCACAAGTGGGGTGAGGGGAGAGAGAGAGAGGGAAAGAGAGAATCCTTAAGCAGACTCCCCCATTGAGTGCAGAGCCCCACACATGGCTAATCCCAGGGCCCCAAGATCATGATCTGAGCCAAAATCAAGAGTCAGATGCTCAACCAACTAAGCCACCCAGGCACCCCTGGTCTTCACTCTCAATGACAGAGCAGTCACTGTCTAAATTCCCCAGTTGCTGTAGTAAAGTAAAATTACAGAGTTTTACACAACAGAAATCAGATTCTCCAACCCGAAAGTGAATCATGGTCCCATTATTCACAATGCATTGACCAATCACAGATACATGGCTCCCCGTACAGCAGGGCCAGGAAGTGTACCATTAGAACAGCACTACTGAAACCACACTCCCTACAAGCTAATCTCCACACTACAGCCAAATGAGTTATTTAATATGTTAGATATGTCACTGCTCTACTCAAAATACTCCAATGGTTTCCCACCTCAATCTGCAAAGGAGCCTAATTTCATACAATGGCTTCCAAGACCCTCCATCATCTGGCCACCTGCTACCTCTTTGCCTCATCTCCCACTCTTTCCCCTTCTCTCTCTCTGCCCCAGCCACATCAGACTATTTGTTAGTCCTTGCACATGTCAAGCTTCCAACGGAGTTAGGCTCTGCACTTGCTATTCCCTTTGCCTGGAATATTCTTTCCACAGATATCTTCATGTCTCACCCCTTCACTTTTTCATATGTCCACTCTACCATCATCTTATCAGAGAAGTCCTTCCTAACAACCCTATATAAAATGACACCCACTCCACTGATGCTCTTTTCTAACCTCCTTGCTCTGCTTCATTTTTCTTTAGCTCTGAGTACTGCCTAAGATAATATATGTTTGTATTTAGTGTGTGGATTCACCCAGAAAATATTAGGTTCTTGAAAGAAAGACTTGTGTCTCTTTTATTCACTGTAAGATCTTAGGAGCCTAATGTAAGCCTGGCACCTAGCAGTTGCTCAATAAATACTTCTTGAATGGATAAATGAATGGACCAGTAAACACAGTGCTAGTCTGAGGGCAGCAAAGCACTAAGACACACTATACCAGAAGGTGTATCAGATTTTTGGAGGGAAAAATAAAAGATGTTAATAAAGTTAGCAAAGACAAGTTTTTCTTCTTCCTAATCTCTCCTGAAACTTGTCTGGGTTAGTAAGAGGATCAGTATTTAAAAGGACACAATATACAAAGAAGTATAGAGGCCTAAATTTCTTCATTTTTCTCTTCATTTTCTTGTTGTGACTCTATAACTTCCACTGATTTTAAAGAATATCACAGTTACATTATTAGCACTAAAAAGTGTGTTTAAGGAAAATAGAAATGCCCCTAAATTGAAAATTAAGACAAAAGTCTGTACACACTTGGAAAAGAAAGTGAAATATGTAATCAGGAAATACTTTGGCCTTGAAGTTATATGATGATAGTCCCAACACATAATATAAAAAAGATCTAGATAAAAAAGTCATCAATCTCCCTGATATTTCAGATGATATTTTCCCAATTAAACAAAATGGGAAACTAAGGCACAGAGCAGTGTAATTGATTGTCTACAGTCCAAGAAATTATAAGAAGTAGTAAATCTATTACTAGTTTCTGACCCCCTGGTTTATCTGTTCTACATTTGTATCCACATTTTGGTCTCATTCTATATTGAATTGGAGGCAGGATTAGGTAATTTGTCCTTGACAGCAGAACTTGCATTTGAGAAAACCAACATCACACTCTAAGTAATAGATAAAAACATTTAACTTAACCATGAATGTCAAATGTAAAAACCTACATAGAATAGGAATTAGAAGAATGCTTATAAATAAATAGTTTTATAACCTGTTTTTCCTAAGGGAGCAAAAATGATTACAATTTTGTTTATTGCACATCCTCCTTTCTCTTCCTTGACAAGAGGCTGAGTTTCTGCTGGACAAAAAATTGGCCCCAAATATATACTCATGTGAAGACTCAGACTGTCTGGTCCAGTGTTTCCTGAGCAGTTTTTTTCATAAACCCCATTCACATCTTTCAAAACACAAATTTTCAAAATCATTTCTAATGCAAATTTAGGTTAAAAAATTTGATTTGTACACCATGACCAGTGGAATTGATCCCAAGTATGCAAGGCTGGTTCAACATTCAAAAATAAATGTAATCCATTATATCAACAGACCAAAAAGGAAAAATCACATGATCATATCAATAGATGCAGAAGAAATATCTGACAAAATACAATACCGATTCATAATAAGAGCTCTCAGTAAATTAGGAATAGGGAGGACATTTTTCAACTTAAGAATACCTACAAAAAACGTATAGCCAACATCATACTTAATGATGAGAAACTCAAAGCATTCTCACCAAAATAAAGTACAAGGGAAGGAAATCCCCTCTCATAACCCCTTTCAACATCATACTGGAAGTCCTTGCTAATGCAATAAGGCAAGAAAACAAAATAAAAGGTATACAGATTGGGAAGGAAGATATAAAACAGTCTTCATTCACAGGTAGCATGATCATCAGCATGGAAAATCTGAAAGAATCTACAAGAAAAACAACAAAAATGCTTAGAACTAATAAGCAATTAAGGTTACAAGACACATGCTTATTACACAAAAATCAGTTGTTTTCCTATATATAAAAATAAACAAGTAGAACTTGAAATTAAAAACACAACACCATTTACACTGTCACAGAAAAAGAAATATTTAGGTATAAATCTAACAAAATATGTAAATGATCTAAATGAGGACAACTACAAAACTCAATGACTGAAATCAAAGAACTAAGTAAATGGGGATATATTTCATGTTCATGAATAAGAAGACTCAATATTATCAAGTTGTCAGTTCTTCCCAACTTGATTCTATAGATTCAATGCAATCCCAGTCAAAATCCCAGAAAGTTATTTTATGGATAGCAAAAACTAATTATAAAGTTTACAGGGTTGCTAGAGTGGGGGGTGGGGTGGGAGGGATGGGGTGACTGGGTGATGGACACTGGGGAGGGTATGTGTTCTGGTAAGCGCTGTGAATTGTGCAAGACTGTTGAATCTCAGATCTGTACCTCTGAAACAAATAATGCAATATATGTTAAGAAAGAAAAAAAGAAGAAGAAGAATGTAGCAGGAGGGGAAGAATGAAGGGGGGGAAATCGGAGGGGGAGAAGAACCATGAGAGACGATGGACTCTGAAAAACAAACTGAGGGTTCTAGAGGGGAGGGGGTTGGGAGGATGGGTTAGCCTGGTGATGGGTATTGAGGAGGGCACGTTCTGCATGGAGCACTGGGTGTTGTGCACAAACAATGAATCATGGAACACTATATCTAAAACTAATGATGTAATGTATGGGGATTAACATAACAATAAAAAAATTAAAAAAAAAAAAAAAAAAGTTTACATGGAGAACATAAGACCCAGAATAGCCAATACAACATTGAAGAAGAGGAACAAAGTTAGAAGACTGATGCCAACCAACTTTAAGACTTCATATAAAATTATAGTAACCAAAACAGGATAGTATTGGCAACAAAACAGTCAAATAGATCAGTGGAACAGAATAAAGAGCCCAGAAATAGACCCCCCCCCCCATAAATCTACTCAACTGATCTTTGACAAAAGAGGTAAGGCAATACAATGGAGCAAAGCAAAGATAGTCTCCAACAAATGGTGCTGTAATAACTGGACATCCACATGCAAAAAAAAAAAAGAATCTAGACACAGACTTTATACTCTTCACAAAAATTAACTCAAAATGGATCCGAGACATAAATGTAAAATGCAAAATGATAAAACTCTTAGATGATTACATAGGAGAAAACCTAAAAGGTATGGTGACGCCTTCTAAGACCAAAGGCATGATCCACAAAAGAAATCATTGATAAGATGGACTTCAATAAAATGTCTGTTCTGTGAAAGATAATATCAAGAGAATGAAAAGATAACTACAAACTGGGAAAATATTTGCAAGAGACACATCTCATAAAGGACTGTTATCCAAAATGTACAAATAACTCTTAAATCTCAACAATAAGAAAAGAACCCAATTTAAAAAATGTGCAGAAGACCTTACCAGACACCTCACCAAAGAAGTTACACAGATGGCAAAAGCATATGAAAAGATGCTCCACGTCATATGTCAAAAGGCAAATACAATTTAAAACAATGAGATACTACTGTGTATCTATAAGAATGGCCAAAATCCAGAAAACTGACAATACCAAATGCTGACAAGAGTATGGAGAAACAGCCCCCTTATATATTGCTAATGGGAACGCAAAATGGTACAGCCACTCTGGAAGATAGTTTGGCAGTTTCAGACAAAACTAAATATGTTCTTACCATAGGATCTAGCAATAATAGTTCTTGGCATTTACCCAAAGGATCTGAAAACTCATGTCCACACAAAAAAATTCACACAGATGTTTAGAGCAGCTTTATTCATAATTGCTCAAACTTGGAAGCAACCAAGCTATCCTTCAGGAGGTGAATGACTAAATGAACTGTGATACATCCTGACAATGGAATATCATTCAGCACTAAAAAGAAATGAGCTATTAAGCCATGAAAAGACATGAAGGAAACTTAAATGCATATTACTAAGTGAAAAAAAGCCAATCTGAAAAGGCTACATACCATATTTTTCTAACCATATAATATTCTGAAAAAAGTAAAACTATGGAAGCACTAAAAAGATCAGTAGCTGTCAGTTTGGGGGTAGGGGCAGATAGGCAGAGTACAGAGAATTTTTAAGGCAGTGAAAGTCCTCAGTAGGATACCATAATATGGATATATGTCATTATACATTGTTCCAACCCCAAAGAATGTATACCCCCAAGGGTGAATCCTAAGGCAAACTATGGACTTCAAATGGTTATGATGTGTACATAGCACATCCCTGGTTAAAAAAAAAAAAAAGATACCATTCTGGTGAGTTATGTGGATAATGGGGACAGCTATGCACGTGTAGGTGCATGGGTATATGGGAAATCTCTGTAGCTATATCTTTGTAAACCTCAAACTGCTCTAAACTATTAACGTTTTTTAAGAAAGAAGGAAATTCTTTCAAAAATTTCAATGTGTAGATTAGTAAAAATTTTATTACATAATATATTATTTAATAGTATGAATAATAGGTAATAGAGGCGCAACAACAGCAGGATACACACTCTTCTCAAGTGCACATAGAACATTTTTAAAGATTGGCCATATGTTAGGTTGTAAGACAAGCTTTAATATATGTAAAAGAATTGAAATTATATTAAGTATGACCACAATGAAATAAGAAATCAATAACAGAAGGATTTCAACAATTCACAAATATGTGGAAATTAAACAGTATATACCAAACTAACCAAGAGGTTAAGAAGAAATTATAAGGATAATTAGAAAATACTCTGAGATGAAAGAAAATAAAGGCACGATATACCAAAACTTAAGGGATGTAACGTAGCATTGGCAAGATGGCAGAGGAGTAGGAGACCTGGATTTCGTCTGGTCCCAGGAATTCAGCTGGATAGGGATCAAACCATTCTAAGCACCTACGAACTCAACAGGAGATCGAAGAAAAGAATAGCAACAACTCTCTGAACAGAAAAGCGACCACTTTCTGGAAGATAAAATGACAAGACGGAAAAAATCACCTCAACAAAAAGGACAAGAGGCAGTACCGACTGCCAGGGACCTAATCAATATGGACATTAGTACAATGTCGGGACTAGAGTTCAGAATGATGATTTTAAAGATACTAGCTGGGCTTGAAAAAAGCATGGAAGATATTAGAGAAACCCTTTCTGGAGAAATAAAAGAACTAAAATCTAACCAAGTCAAAATCAAAAAGGCTATTAATGAGGTGCAATCAAAAATGGAGGCTCTAACTGCTAGGATAAATGAGGCAGAAGAAAGAATCAGTGAGATAGAAGACCAAATGATGGAAAATAAAGAAGCTGAGAAAAAGAGAGATAAACAACTACCAGATCATGAGGGCAGAATTTGAGAGATAAGTGATACCATAAGATGAAACAACATTATAATAATTGGGATCCCAGAAGAGAAGAAAGACAGAGAGGGACAGAAGGTATATTGGAGCAAATTATAGCAGAGAACTTCCCTAATTTGGGGAAGGAAACAGGCATCAAAATTCAGGAGGCACAGAGAACCCCTCTCAAAATCAATAAAAATAGGTCAACACCCCGAGTCTCAGAGACAAAGAGAAAATCCTGAAAGCAGCTCGGGAGAAGAGATATGTACCTACATTGGTAGAAACATTAGATTGGCGACAGACCTATCCACAGAGACCTGGCGGGCCAGAAAGGACTGGCATGATATATTCAGAGCACTAATGAGAAAAATATGCAGCCAAGAATACTATATCCAGCTAGGCTGTCATTGAAAATAGAAGGAGAGATAAAAAGCTTCCAGGACAAACAAAAACTAAAGGAATTTGCAAACACAAAACCAGCCCTACAAGAAATATCGAAAGGGGTCCTCTAAATAAAGAGAGAGCCTAAAAGCAACATAGACCAGAAAAGAACACAGGCAATATACAGTAACAGTCACTTTACAGGCAATACAATGGCACTAAATTCCTATCTTTCAATAGTTACCCTGAATGTAAATGGGCTAAATGCCCCAATCAAAAGACACAGGCTATCAGATTGGATTAAAAAACAAGACCCATCGATATGCTGTCTGCAAGAGACTCATTTTAGACCCAAAGGCACCCCCAGATTGAAAGTGAGGGGGTGGAAAACCATTTACCATGCTAATGGACACCAAAAGAAAGATGGGGTGGCAATCCTTATATCAGACAAATTAGATTTTAAACCAAAGACTGTAATAAGAGATGAGGAAGGACACTATATCATACTTAAAGGGTCTATCCAACAAGAAGATCTAACAATTGTAAATATCTATGCCCCTAACATGGGAGCAGCCAATTATATAAGGCAATTAATAACAAAAGCAAAGAAACACATCGACAACAATACAATAACAGTGGGGGACTTTAACACCCCCCTCACTGAAATGGACAGAGCATCTAAGCAAAAGATCAACAAGGAAATAAAGACTTTAAATGACACACTGGACCAAATGGACTTCACAGATATATTCAGAACATTCCATCCCAAAGCAACGGAATACACATTCTTCTCTAGTGCCCATGGAACATTCTCCAGAATAGATCACATCCTAGGTCACAAATCAGGTCTCAACTGGTACCAAAAGACTGGGATCATTCCCTGCATATTTTCAGACCACAATGCTTTGAAACTAGAACTCCATCACAAGAGGAAAGTCAAAAAGAACTCAAATACATGGAGGCTAAAGAGCATCCTACTAAAGAATGAATGGGTCAACCAGGAAATTAAAGAAGAATTAAAAAATTTCATGGAAACAAATGAAAATGAAAACACAACTATTCAAAATCTTTGGGATACAGCAAAGGCAGTCCTAAGAAGAAAGTATATAGCAATACAAGCCTTTCTCAAGAAACAAGAAAGGTCTCAAATACACATCCTAACCCTACACCTAAAGGAGCTGGAGAAAGAACAGCAAATAAAGCCTAAACCCAGCAGGAGAAGAGAAATACTAAAGATCAGAGCAGAAATCAATGAAATAGAAACCAAAAGAAGAGTAGAAAAGATCAATGAAACTAGGAGCTGGTTCTTTGAAAGAATTAACAAGATTGATAAACCCCTGTCCAGACTTATCAAAAAGAGAAGAGAAATGACCCAAATCAACAAAATCATGAATGAAAGAGGAGAAATCACAACCAACACCAAAGAAATACAAACAATTATAAGAACATATTATGAGCAACTCTATGCCAGCAAATTAGATAATCTGGAAGAAATGGATGCATTCCTAGAGATGTATCAACTACCAAAACTGAACCAGGAAGAAACAGAAAACTTGAACAGACCTCTAACCACTAAGGAAATTGAAGCAGTCATCAAACATCATTAGTTTTAGATGTAGTGTTCCATGATTCATTGTTTGTGCATAACACCCAGTGCTCCATGCAGAACGTGTCCTCCCTAATACCCATCACCAGGCTAACCCATCCTCCCACCCCCCTCCCCTCTAGAACCCTCAGTTTGTTTTTCAGAGTCCATCGTCTCTCATGGTTCGTCTCCCCCTCCGATTTCCCCCCCTTCATCCTTTCCCTCCTGCTATCTTTTTTTTTTCTTAACATATATTGCATTATTTGTTTCAGAGGTACAGATCTGAGATTCAACAGTCTTGCACAATTCACAGCGCTTACCAGAGCACATACCCTCCCCAGTGTCCATCACCCAGTCACCCCATCCCTCCCATCCCACCCGCCATTCCAGCAACCCTCAGTTTGTTTCCTGAGATTAATGTATGGTGATTAACATAACAATAAAAAAATTTTTTAAAAAATCTCCCAACAAAAGCCCAGGGCCAGATGGCTTCCCAGGGGAATTCTACCAAACATTTAAAGAAGAATTAATACCTATTCTTCTGAAACTGTTCCAAAAAATAGAAATGGAAGGAAAACTTCCAAACTCGTTTTATGAGGCCACCATTACCTTGATCCCAAAACCAGACAAAGACCCCATCAAAAAGGAGAATTACAGACCAATATCCTTGATGAACATGGATGCAAAAATTCTCACCAAAATACTAGCCAATAGGATCCAACAGTACATTAAAAGGATTATTCACCACGACCAAGTGGGATTTATCCCTGGGCTGCAAGGTTGGTTCAACATCCGCAAATCAATCAATGTGATGCAATACATTAATAAAAGAAAGAACAAGAACCATATGATCCTCTCAATAGATGCAGAAAAAGCATTTGACAAAGTACAGCATCCTTTCTTGATCAAAACTCTTCAGAGTATAGGGATAGAGGGTACATATCTCAATAACATAAAAGCCATCTACAAAAAACCCACAGTGAATATCATTCTCAATGGGGAAAAACTGAGAGCTTTCCCCTTAAGGTCAGGAACACGGCAGGGATGTCCACTATCACCAGTGCTATTTAACATAGTATTAGAAGTCCCAGACACAGCAATCAGACAACAAAAAGAAATAAAAGGCATCCAAATCGGCAAAGAAGAAGTCAAACTCTCACTCTTTGCAGATGATATGATACTTTATGTGGAAAACCCAAAAGACTCCACCCCAAAACCGCTAGAACTCATACAGAAATTCAGTAAAGTGGCAGGATATAAAATCAATGCACAGAAATCAGTGGCATTCCTATACACCAACAACAAGACAGAAGAAAGAGAAATTAAGGAGTCGATCCCATTTACAATTGCACCCAAAACCATAAGATACCTAGGAATAAATCTAACCAAAGAGGCAAAGAATCTGTACTCAGAAAACTATAAAACACTCATGAAAGAAATTGAGGAAGACACAAAGAAATGGAAAAACGTTCCATGCTCATGGGTTGGAAGAACAAATATTGTGAAGATGTCAATGCTACCTAGAGCAATCTACACATTCAATGCAATCCCCATCAAAATACCATCCACTTTTTTCAAAGAAATGGAACAAATAATCCTAAAATTTGTATGGAACCAGAGAAGACTCCGAATAGCCAGAGGAATGTTGAAAAAGAAAAGCAAAGCTGGTGGCATCACAATTCCAGACTTCAAGCTCTATTACAAAGCTGTCATCATCAAGACAGTATGGTACTGGCACAAAAACAGACACATAGATCAATGGAACAGAATAGAGAGTCCAGAAATGGACCCTCAACTCTATGGTCAACTAATCTTCGACAAAGCAGGAAAGAATGTCCAACGGAAGAAAGAGTGTCTCTTCAACAAATGGTGTTGGGAAAATTGGATAGCCACATGCAGAAGAATGAAACTGGACCATTTCCTTACACCACACACAAAAATAGACTCCAAATGGTTGAAAGACCTCAATGTGAGACAGGAGTCCATCAAAATCCTAATGGAGAACACAGGCAACAACCTCTTCGACCTCAGCTGCAGCAACTTCTTCCTAGAAACACTGCCAGAGGCAAGGGAAGCAAGGGCAAAAATGAACTATTGGGACTTCATCAAGATAACAAGCTTTTGCACAGCAAAAGAAACAGTCAACAAAACCAAAAGACAACTGACAGAATGGGAGAAGATATTTGCAAATGACATATCAGATAAAGGGCTAGTATCAAAAATCTATAAAGAACTTCTTAAACTCAACACCCAAAGAACAAATGATCCAATCAAGAATTGGGCAGAAGACATGAACAGACATTTTTCCAAAGAAGACATCCAAATGGCCAACAGACACATGAAAAAGTGCTCAACATCACTTGGCATCAGGGAAATCCAAATCAAAATCTCAATGAGATATCACCTCACACCAGTCAGGATGGCTAAAATTAGCAAGTCAGGAAATGACAGATGTAGGCAGGGATGCGGAGAAAGGGGAACCCTCCTACACTGTTGGTGGGAATGCAAGCTGGTGCAGCCACTCTGGAAAACATTACGGAGGTTCCTCAAAAAGTTGAAAATAGAGCTACCATACGATCCAGCAATTGCACTACTGGGTATTTACCCCAAAGATACAAATGTAGGGATCCGAAGGGGTACGTGCACCCCAATGTTTATAGCAGCAATGTCCACAATAGCCAAACTGTGGAAAGAGCCAAGATGTCCATCGACAGATGAATGGATAAAGAAGAAGTGGTATATATATGCAATGGAATATTATGCAGCCATCAAAAGGAATGAGATCTTGCCATTTGCAATGGCGTGGATGGAACTGGAGGGTGTTATGCTGAGCGAAATAAGTCAACTAGAGAAAGACATGTATCATATGACCTCACTGATATGAGGTATTCTTAATCTCAGGAAACAAACTGAGGGTTGCTGGAGTGGTGGGGGGTGGGAGGGATGGGGTGGCTGGGTGATAGACATTGGGGAGGGTATGTGCTATGGTGAGTGCTGTGAATTGTGCAAGACTGTTGAATCACAGTTCTGTACCTCTGAAACAAATAATACAATATATGTTAAAAAAAAAAAAAAAAGATAGGAGGGAAAGAATGAAGGGGGGGAAACTGGAGGGGGAGACGAACCATGAGAGATGATGGACTCTGAAAAACAAACTGAGGGTTCTAGAGGGGAGGGGTGTGGGAGGATGGGTTAGCCTGGTGATGGGTATTAAAGAGGGCACGTTCTGCATGGAGCACTGGGTGTTATACGCAAACAATGAATCATGGAACACTACATCAAAAACTAATGATGTAATGTATGGTGATTAACATAACATAATAATAAAAAAATTAAAAAAAAAACTTAAGGGATGTAGATAAAGCAGTACTCAGAAGTTTATATAGAAAATGACCATAGGCTTTGAGCTAACGATAAGCTAAGTTAATGAGAACACCTCATTGCAACTATCTGTTCCCTAAACATGGGCAATCTCCAGCTGCCCTATTTAAAGAAGCCCATTACCAACTTCAATGATTTAAACCACTTCCCACTTCCATCCCTTGTGCTTTTGCAAACTGTTGATCTAGACCAACCAAGATATGTTGCAGGTAAAGAACGTGAAGGATAGAGAGAATGACAGTTGTCCACTGTCACACCGATGAGTAATGAAAGAGCCAGTGTGCAAAGCCAGGATATGGGTAAATTTTACATCAAACCATGCTTAAACCAGTCACATTTCACACATACACTGCTGCCAACTCATGATTTTGATGGTGTTGTTAATAAAACACGATTGCATTTATTAAATATGCTTATTTCCACATCATGTCCCTAGACAAACAAGACTAGGAAGGAACTCAAATTAAATATAAATAATGTTCAGCTGAGGTTAAAAAAATCAGTAAATTTTCTTCTTGTGGGATGCCATCATTTTCTTGATTTCAGAAATTGCTTTCCATTAGGTCAGCTCCTTGGGGTAGATACTTGCTAAATTCATGACTGTATGTAGTGGTACAGATACAATGTGTCCTGAAATTTGTTCAACTGTTCTTTTGTGAAGTTATCTCTAGAACTGATCATGCAGTATCATGCCTGCATAGGGATTACAGGATAAAAATATGTGTCTCCTTTTATTAGGAACCAGGACAATCATATCTTGAGCAGGCACAGAGAACACAATCTTAAAATCCATCCAGCTCCTTGTTCTCCTCTCTAGAGTACAGATGCCGATTTTTGTCATCCTGAGATTTATCCCTCTTCTTCAAGGAAGGCTCAAAGGACTTGTAATAAGTTTAGACCCCATTCAAATCAAGAAAAAGTTATTTTGTCCCATACCAAGAGGAAAGAGAGTAGACTGAAACTTGGTGGAGGGTGGTGTCAGTCCTTCCAGAACAAGCCACCATGAGGTTCCTAGTGCAGCTTTCTGCACAAAAGTTATGGATATCTTCTCTCTAGGATATTTAAAAGGTCAAAAAAGTATTGATTTCTGCCTCTTCCCATGAAAGACAAACAGCTGCAGCAATTTCTCTCCCACAGAAAACAACTACAAAACTCAACAAAATACAATGCATTAAGTAACTGTTTCAGACACTGAACACAGGCAGCTTGGGATGATGATCCCTGAGAAAAGAAGACAAATAACGGGAGCCCAAAGATTGCATCACCCTATTGCCTAGAGAATATTCTTGGCCACAGCACAAAGAGGAGCAACCCAAAGGAGCACAGTGGTCTCACTGAGCTGAGGAAACAGAATGGCTAGAATTTGTGAGGCACTATCTGGGAAAGGAGAAAACTGTACAGAAAGAGAGCAATCTCCCCTTGAAGATGTAGCTAACTGCTGATCTGTGAATGAGGGAGAGAAAACTGATGCCAGAGTAAGAACAATGAGAAAGCAGTAGGAAGAACAATTTCTGGAGTTCATATGGAGCACTAGGAATAGCTAACTTTTGAACCAGTTAGAGTTGAAAGACTGTGATACCTGAAGTGTTGACAGAATCCTCAGAAGAGGGGCACCTGGGTGGCTCAGTGGGTTAAGCATCTGCCTTCAGCTTAGTCAGGGTCCTGGGATGGAGCCCCATGTTGGGCTCCCTGCTCAGTGGGGAGTCTGCTTCTCCCTTTCCCTCTGCAGCTCCCCTGCTTGTGCTCTCTCTCTCATAAATAAATAAAATCTTTAAAAAAAAAAAAAAAAGAATCCTCAGAAGAGTATCACTTTATTAATGGGGATCAAAGCCTTGGTTAAAGATCATTTGGGGAATATCATAACAAAGCTTAAAAATAATTTTCAAAAAGATCTAATGGGTTCAAATTAATTTTGTTATGTACTATAATAAAATCCAACAGTCTTTGAAGGAATACAACAAAATCCAGCAACCAATGATATAAAATTCACAATACACAAAAATCAATTGTTTTTCTCCTACTAGCAACAAATAATTGGAAATTGAAATTGACAAACACTTCCATAACATCAGAATTTAAAATTTTTTTGGATCCAGCTAGAAAAATATATGCAGAATCTATCCACTAAACACTATAAAACATTACTGAAAGAAATTAAAGAAAAATAAATGGAGAGCTATATACGTTCCTGAATCAGAAGTCTTAATATTGTCAAAATGTTAGTTCTTTCCAGATTTATACATAGAGTCAGGGCAATCCCAAACAAAGTCTCACCTGGTCTTATAGAAATTGGCATTGCAATTCTAAAATTTAGGTAGAAATGCAAAGAATGTAGAATAGCCAAAATAATTTTTAAATGAAGAGTAAAATTGGAGCACTTACACTATCTGATTTTAAGACTTACTATAAAATCATAGTAGTCAAGAGAGTGTGGTTTTGGAACAAAGAAAACATAAATACATAGCAATGGAACAAAACAGAGTCCAGCAATAGATCCAACATATATAGTCAATTACTATTCAACAAAAATGCCAAAGTAATCC
Source organism: Phoca vitulina (assembly GCF_004348235.1). Taxonomy (NCBI): domain Eukaryota; kingdom Metazoa; phylum Chordata; class Mammalia; order Carnivora; family Phocidae; genus Phoca; species Phoca vitulina. The sequence goes on along the minus strand of NW_022589740.1, from coordinate 18,132,903 downwards.
AATGGTAAAAGGACACTTTTTCCAATAAATGATGCTGGAACAATTAGTTACCCGTGTCGTGTGAAAATAAAGACACATATCTTACACAGCATATGAAAATAACTTAAAATATATCACACACCTAAATATAAAAGCTAAAATTATAAAACCTTTACAAGATAGGCAAAAATCTTTGAAGGTTTGGGTAACACAACAATTTCTCAGATAAGATTTAAAAAGCACAAACCATGAAAAAAAATTGATAAATTGGCCTTCATCAAATCTTCATCAAAATTATAACTTTATTTTCTTTGAATGATTCAGTTAGGAAACAAAAGTCAACCACTGACTGGGAGTTAATATTTACAAAATATATGTATTACAAAGGACTTGTATCCAGAATGTGTAATTTTAAAAACCTCAAAATTAATACTAAGACAAGCTATGCAATTTTTTAAAAAGCAGGAAAAAAATAAAAATTTTTAAAAATCAGAGGTTTGAACTTACTTCATCAAGGAAGATATATTCACATATGTAAAAAGCTGTGAAAGTTCTTTCATCACTAGGTAAATGCAAATTAAAACCACCAGAAGGTAACACTATACAACTACACTAAAATCACCATAGCAACATAAACTACTAGAACAGCTAAAATTTTAAAGACTGATATTACTACAAAGTGCTTGTGAAAATGTATAACTGGAAATCTCGTGCATGGTTGGTGAAAACTGAACACAGTACATCTATTATAAAAATCAGTTTGAAAATGTAATAAAGTTAATATACCACTATCATGTGAGATGCATCTGTGTCTTATTGAGGGAAGGGCTCTGCTCCCCTGTTCCTCTCCCTTCTTATAAGACAGGCACAAGAATACACACAGGTCAGTGGGAAGGTAGCAGAGTATTTAGGTGTGAGACAGTCTTGGTTTATATGTTAACTGTTCAGAGGAATTGTTGGTAAACCCAGCACATATAGAACCTAGGGTCCAAAGAGAGTTGCAGCCATCTTGCTTGGGATAAAAAGCTTTCTGTCCTATGAGTCACTGAACTCAGGGGCACACTCCTCTTCCTGAGAAAAGGAGGAGCAGCTGTTTCTAACATGCAACCTAGCATGAGCTCTCAGAGTCACTTTAAACTTGTATGTTGAAACATGAGGCCTTTTAACCCCTCCGTGGTGGTACCTCTCACCCTCATGCTAGGTTCTGAATAAACTGAGAAGACAAACCGTTAAGGCTAATGGAAGGTCAAATTATGGCTATCATTTCTGCTAACAGCTTTGGGAAGATACAGCTTAGGATGAGGCCATATGGGTTTCCAAATATTGAACTTCAGAATTAAATAGACTCTCTGTTGGCAGCAATTCTGGACCTAGGGAGACCATTGGTGAGAGGAGATGGGAAGGATTTATGACCCTTATGACCAGATGGGATCATAAGAGAAAAAAGGGGAGCTGGACCAGGAATGGCTTTTTCTCCCCAGTTTTGCCAGTTGAGAAATTATTATACCTCCTCTAGGACAAAGTGAGTAAAAGGTAGAGGAAAGGCAAGACGGACTGAGCTCCCTTCCCATGGAAGGCAGCATCAGGAATGGGAAACAAGCATCCCATACCAAGAGAATTCACCTCATTATTACTTAGCCTACACCCCAGGAGCTCCTTTGCTAGACCAATTTCATACATACAAATCATACATAGTTGTAAATATATTGATAAATTTCCTATGTATAAATCATATGTGTTTTATGTTTACATCCAGCCAGCTTTGTGTTTTGCACAGATAACACATTTCTTGATAAGCAGTTCACTCAGACCCATGGCACATGCAGACTCTGATCATCCTTCCACAGGAAGTCACACTCAGGAACCTGTGTCTCCAATGATAGCATCTTGGTTCCTGACCACCATGATCTTGGAGTCCGAGGCTACCTCCTTTTAAAGACCTGATCAAAACAGGAAGTAGTTACATTGTGTCATCTTCAGGGTGCCAGAACAAGGATATAGGTTCCTGGCAGAGCTAGAGCTAAAGCAATTAAGAAATGTCTAGGGAATGCAAGCTGGTGCAGCCACTCTGGAAAACAGTATGGAGATTCCTCAAAAAGTTGAAAATAGAGCTACCCTATGACTCAGCAATTGCACTACTGGGTATTTACCCCAAAGATAAAAATGTAGTGATCCGAAGGGGCACATGCACCCCAATGTTTATAGCAGCAATGTCCACAATAGCCAAACTATGGAAAGAGTCTAGATGTCCATCAACAGATGAATGGATAAAGAAGATGTGGTGTGTGTGTGTGTGTGTGTGTATATATATATATACACACACAATGGAATATTACTCAGCCATCAGAAAGAATGAAATCCTGCCATTTGCAATGACATAGATGGAACTAGAGGGTATTATGTTAAGCGAAATAAGTCCATAAGAGAAAGACAACTATCATATGATCTCACTGATATGAGGAATTTGAGAAACAAGACAGAGGATCATAGGGGAAGGGAGGGAAAAATGAAACAAGACGAAACCAGAGAGGGAGACAAACCATAAGAGACTCTTAATCTCAGGAAACAAACTGAGGGTTGCTGGAGTGGAGGGGGGTGGGGGGGGTGGGGTGGCTGGTGATGGACACTGGGGAGGGTGTGTGCTATGGTGAGTGCTGTGAATTGTGTAAGACTGACAAATCATAGACCTGTACCTCTGAAACAAGTAATATATTATATGTTAATGTCTAGATAATGCTATCATCTTTGTCCCAGTTAAAGGAGGGGAATGCCATAAAGCAAGGATGTGCACTTTTTAAAGACATATACATTTAAAGATATATAATGTACAGGAATTTAGAAACAGGTGACTCACATGTGAATTAGCAATTATAATGCCAGATTTTTCAACCCACGGTTCTTTCAGAACTATCATTCCTCTAAAATTAATATTCTCAAATCTGTTCTCTCTCTGATAACTTCAACTCCTGTTCCCTCATCACTTGGGAATTGTCTCTCAGAATACCTACAAGCTTTTAGGTGCTTCCCCAGGATGTCAGATCATATGTCTCATTTTCCTGAAACATAAAGAGTTCTTTCCCACATCCCTATCCCTTGGAGAGCAGTAAAATAGCTCTACAACTCCTTTTTTAAATGACACTTGCGTTATAGTTTTGGTGTTTTCCTGAAGCAGTCAGCAAAGTCTCAACTCTGAATTGGTAATAGAAAAATATTTTTTAAATTAAACATTCAAGATTAGAAGAGGCTGTCATCTGTATTTCTAGTGTGGGTGATCATAGGGGACAGGTTTTCTGTTCATATAGCTTTTCTCTAATTATCTGAGTTATTTGGGTAGCTACTGTAAAGATGATGCACCATGAATCACAGGGGAGGAAAATCATACACCAAGATCTCTCAATGAATAAGACTGTTGGGACTGGGGCTCCTGGGTGGCTCAGTTGGTTAAGTGTCTGCCTGCGGCTCAGGTCATGATCCCAGGGTCCTGGGATGGAGCCCCGCATCGGGCACCCTGCTCAGCAGGGAGTCTGCCTCTCCCTGTCCTCTGCCCACTGCTCCCCCTGCTTGTGCTCTCTCTTTCTCTCTATGTCAAATAAATAAATAAAATCTTAAAAAATAAAGACTGTTGGGACTTACAAACTTATCAATTAAAAAAAATTATCTCTCAATATAAAAACTCCAGTGCTGCTGAGGAAGCCACATCATGTTCAGCAACTTCCAAAATGGGTACAGCTTAACTTGCATAGAGCCACAGACTACTAAAGATGGAAGATTTGGGGGGGGCCATTCCGTCCACCCTGTCTCAAGACCGTCAACAACATCCATAGCAGGTGTTAAGCAATAGAGATTAACAATCCACCACCCCCAATCCACTGCGTTAGAAGAGGCAGAGTTAGAAAATATTATCCTACTGTTATTTAATCCCTTTTATTATCTATTAATTGTCCAAATTGTGTCTTCTGAAACAACAAAGAGTAACTTTTTTAAATTTAATTAGCCAACACATAGTACATCATTAGTTTCAGATGTAGTGTTCAACAAATCATCAGTTGCGTATAACACCCAGATGCTTATCACATCACATGCCCTCCTTAATGCCCATCACCCAGTTACCCCATCCCCCACCCACCTCGCCTCCAGCAACCCACAGTTTGTTTCCTATAGTTGACTCTCTCATGGTATTTCTCTTTCTGATGACTTCCCATTCAGTTTTCCCTCCCCTCCCCTATGATCCTCTGAGCTGTTTCTTATATTCCACATATGTGTGAAACCATATGATAATTGTCTTTCTCTGATTGACTTATTTGGCTTAGCATAATCCCTTCCAATTCTATCCATGTCGATGTAAATGTTAAGCATTCATCCTTTCTGATGGCTGAGTAATATTTCATTATGTATATGTATATATACCACATCTTCTTCATCCATTCATCTGTTGAAGGGCATCTCCGCTCTTTCCATAGTTTGGCTATTGTGAACATTGTTACTATAAACATTGGGGTGTAGGTGCTCCTTCGGATCACTATATTTGTATCTTTGGGGTAAATACCTAGTAGTGCAATTGCTCTATTTTTAACTTCTTGAGGAACCTCCATACTATTTTCCAGAGGGGCTGTACCAGCTTGCATTCCCACCAGCAGTATAAAAGGGTTCCCCTTTCTCTGCATCCTCACCAATATTTCTTGTTTCCTTACTTGTTAATTTTAGTCATTGATATACCACCTCATACCAGTCAGAATGGCTAAAATCAACTCTTTCATTAACATAACTGCATCCTGTCTTCACCAACCAAATACTCTGTTTCCTTAAATGCTCTGGAGACTCAAATGGTAGAGCCATCATCAGCCTGATCATTTTAAAAAATCAATAAATGTTTTCACTTTTTATAGATTCCTTGGAAAAAAATTGTTTCCAAAAATTTAGTTTCCCCAAAATCACTCCACAGTATCTCATCACTTTATTTCTTCAAGTTTCCAGGGTTTGAGAAGTAGGCATCTGTTTTTCTGGCATTCCTTGCAACCTTTTCCGTTCATCTGGGGAATAACCACCCCAATTTTTCTGATTTTCCCCTGGGGATTCAAAATTACCACACTATAACTCAATACCATTCAGATTTTATATATAGATATATTTCTCTATATATATATAAAGACAGAAGATATTTTATATACTGTATGTATATATGCTTTTATATATCTATACATATATAAATAGATATCCTTTATATGTAGATACAGATAGAACTTTTGACTTCTGACATACAGAACTAGATTTATCTTACCTCTTCATTTGGTTCAAATTTGTCTGCCTTTTCTCTTTTATTTTTGTTCATACTTTCCTCCCTCAAAGTCAGCCTTTTTATATGCTGGTGCTTTGGATCCACCTCCTACAAATTTTATTCCCTATGTATATGCATTATGTATGTACATGTTTTAGTTATTTGCATAAACAGCAATGAGCTATACAGTCATTCAGTTTATTGTTAATATTTTGATCTCTTTACATTAATATATGTACAACTAGTTTAGTTTGGGGGAATCCTGCATAGTGGGCCCTCATAAGAATATTTTATACTCCATTTGTTTTTCTATTTGTTTATTTCTAGTTTGTTTTCATCTCTTTTCTACTCCAAATACCATTAACATTCTTGGGCGCCTGGGTGGCTCAGTCGTTAAGCGTCTGCCTTCGGCTCAGGTCATGATCCCAGGGTCCTGGGATCGAGTCCCACATCGGGCTCCCTGCTCCGCAGGAAGCCTGCTTCTCCCTCTCCCACTCCCCCTGCTTGTGTTCCTGCTCTATGTCTCTGTCAAATAAATAAAATCTTTTAAAAAAAAAAACAAATATCATTAACATTCTCATACGTGTTACTTTGTGTACCTGGGCAAGACATTTTCCAAGTATACACCTGACTGTGCCATACTGGGCTTTTCGATATGCACATATTCAAATTCGCCTGCCAAATTCTTCAAATCCTTCTTCCAAAGAGATGCATGAAGCTTCCCATTCTCTACATCCTCCCCTTGGTTTAGCTTACCTAGCCGCTCTTTATCCCTCGCTGGTCACATACATCTTAGTCAGTGAGCTCATTCTCATAACTTGACTTCTGTTTTCTAATTTGTTGGTCATGACCATGATTATACTTTGTGTTTCCTCACAAAGCAATTTTCCCCAACCAATCTCAGTCCGTGACTGACAGCCTGCATTATTTCTTACTTAATTCCATTCAAAATGTATCACTCTCTTTTCAAGGAAGAGAAGAACAACTGTATAAATGTCCCAATTTACCTGGGATAGCATTTCCTAAAAACCTATGCAAAAGGTTCTTCATACTTCTTAAACTCTTGCTAACAGCATTTTTCTCCAAATGATCTTTTATGATTTATCATTTTTTTTATTGAATGATCTCACACCTCATTTGCCTCATTGTACATAATGCTACTTGGCCATGTGTAACATAAATTCCCCTAGCAAAGAAAAAATAAAAGCAGCAGGAAGAATTAATTTCATTTTTCCAGCAATTGTTTTGCTACATCTTACATAGCAGACATGTATGAGACTCCCAATATCCCCAGCTGTCTGGGAGTCTGGGGCATGTTCCCCTTTTAACTTGGGAATGAAACAAAAGAAATAGGCCATCTCGTTAAACACTCATTCAGATCCCACTCTGGATGTGATGAGCTTCCTACAACCGCTACATAAAGTGCCCGTTGAAACCAGCCCTGTCATAGAGACTTTTACAAAATATGAACAGTGCTAAAGACCTTAAAGTGAATCGATTTCCACTGAAAGTGTTTTAACCTCCTTTTAGGTCAAGAAATAGCAATTTTCCGAGCTTCACTGTAACCTGAGAATTAATCCTAAGAGGCAGGTGTGCACTGCATACCTCATTTGTTCCATGAAATTCACTGAAAATACCTTTGTATGCGACTGTCCTTGTCACCCCTTTCCCTCCTTCAGGCTGAGGTGTGGTTCTTGGGCAACAGAGTAATAAGTCTCTGAGGGTAGTCTTTCACATTACAGATTGTTAATCTGTTCCTTCCTTTAAAAACAAAGTTAGGGTAGATTTGAGGGCAACACAAGATGTGAGCCTGTTTTAAATTTGTTAAGACGGAATGGGCAAACTGGATAGATTTTACAGATGAGCCAACTGAGGCTCTGGAAGGTTAAGACTTTGGCAAAGACTCACAGTGGGGGTTACAATGGTGCTAGACCTGGGCATGTGGAAAAGAAGAAGGGGACACAAAACCATGATGGGCAATGGTGGTTGCTTCCAAACCACCTGTGTTCTGTATGAATGACATCCCGAGTGGGGGGCTCCCAGGTACAGAATAGTCACAAGATGATGATGATAATTACTGTCGCTAACAATACTTGAGTGCTGGTTACATGCCAGAAACTATTACTGGTCCAGACACTCAGTCTATTTAATACTTCCAACAACCCTGTAAATTAGTATTAATATATCCATCTTAATGACAAAGAAACTCTGAGAAATTAGGTAATCCAGGATCCCAAAGTAGTGTAGCTCAGGTAGAATCACAGCTGAGCACCAGTCCCTGTAGGTTTAAACCACACTCTCTTGTCTCCAGAACCTAAAAAATACCACTTATAAATCCCTCTACATATTTCATTGGAGAAAGAGGTGCCTATCCAAATACAGGCAGTATAAATCATTAGTCCTTACAAGCTAGCCACCTGGAAGTTTCCCTCTTTTATTCAGAATCAACAGTCTTCCTAGGTCTACAGCCATTGAGGATACACGGTTCAGCTTTCCTTTCTTTGCCTCTGCTAAAAATGGAAGAGCAACCCAAATTTTTCTCTAATTTCATTCTTTACCAAATAATTATAAACAACCATTCCAGAATCTACACAAAGCTCACGCTATAGAACAATATCTTGGCTTCTCTCTATACTGGGCTCTGAAATACTTTTACTCAAAAGCCTGTCTTTCTAGCACTGACACCAGGAGAGAATGTGAATCAGTCCCTGGAATGAGGTGTTAGACATAGGAAATCAGTCCCTGGACCACCCCCCGGTAGATTCTCAGATGACTTTTGTTCTCTCCAGCACATGATCTCATTTTTTTTCTCCTGAATGTGATGCATTTACTGATCACTAATATAATTCTTGGTTCCTGGGTCAAGGGAGACTTTATGCTGACATACTGGCTGGGAGAAGGGGAACAATTATTTCTTTAGAAGGATGACTCAAACCCTCACTCATGTTTTCATTTATTTTTTTCCACTTCCCTAGCCAAAGTTCTGAAATGATGTCCTAAGAAGGCTATCAGGGCAAACAGACACAAGCTATCTCTGCTCTTTGCTGTCAGTTGTATCTTTCTTCTTTCACGTACTCATTGAAGAATAACTCACCCCTGGTCCATAGGAAGGAATTCAGCAGAATGACGAATATGTGTTGCATCTGGGAAAATGGAATGTGAAAAGCAATGAACTAAGGACATGAGATGTTTATTCTCCAAAGCAACAGGAGAGGGAAAGCATGCCAAGTCCAAATAAATGATGACTATTTTAATAGAGTAGGTGACAGTAGTGTATTACAATTTTTAAAGAACAAAGGACACAGCCCTGTAAGACCCAGAAGCATGGCTCTCTCTACCATGACACAAGATATTGCGAGTCTCTGGAAGGATGCTTCCATCATATGTATAAATCTAGCCCTAATGCAACGTCTAAGCACTTAAAGTGAATAATAGGTACTATATGAGCCAATTTGGATAAAGCCAGGAACTGACACAAAGACGTTTGCTTGGTGATGGCACTATTTGATGGAACACAGCTCACTCCTCCTTATGAGTTGATGAAGGAAAACAAAACAGTGCCTAAGCTTGCAGGCATAGATTCCAGAGCACCTAAGATGAAATCTCAGTCCTACCTTTCATTAGTTGTCTGATCTTAGGAAAGTTGTTTAAACATATTGTTCCTTACTGTCTTATTGGAAAATGGTATGATGATAACAGTAAGCTGCTTTACAGGGTTCCTATGAAGACTAAAGTTACTAATACATGCAAAGCTCATAGAAAGGCTAGGATTTATTAAATGAACATGTAACAAATGATAGCAATTCCTATGACTGTAAGATTGAGGATTGGTTATTTACAGAGGAATTTCTAAAATTATATGGACTAAATATTTTTGTATAAGAACAACAGGGTAAATACAGATCACAGACTCTTTCTACCCAAACACCTAACTATGACACCCATGACCACAACAAAACCTCATTAGCAGCAACTACAAAGAGGGGCACATTCATTCCATAAATGTTAAGAAAGATACACAAGATTCTAGAATACCAGGGCATGTCTCCTTTCTACCACCAAGAAGCTATTCTGGCAGAAAAGAAAAAAAAAATTATGACTCCCAAAGTCTTACTAATACACCCAAACTGGGTGAAAAGTGAATGTAGTGATATGTGGGTCTTTTTTATCATCTAACTCTGGAGACAGTGAAGTGACTTGCTGGGGAACAAAAAAACACAAAAATGGAAGAATTGAACAAACAGGCTGACTTTGCTGTTGGGAATGAAAACTCTAGGTCATCTCACAAAATTAGGGAAAGGATCTTAAGTGTAAAGTGTAACATTTCCCCTCTACGTGACAACAGACCCTTGACTAGATATTGCAAAACCCAGAATGGAAATGTCAGCAAAATTTCAGAAGAGAAAGCAGAGCCCAGATATTCTACCAAGGCCTTCACTCCCTTAATGAGCTCTTCCATTATGCCACAAATAAAGTAACTAGTTACTTGCTTTCAAGAGCTTTGGAATGATCATCCTCTTAAACAGCCTTTATGCCCAGATCTAATTTCTACTTTGTAATACCTATTATATTTAATTAAAAACAATGTTTTGTTGTGGATATATGTCCCCAGCAAACATAAGATGAACAGCACTGCAGAGGCCATCATGTTCAAGATCGTCCTTTTGATATTTTAGGACGTTTTAGCCTCCAGAGAAAAGAAAGGTAGGAAAGTTGTCTTAACTCTAATCCAGCTGGACTGTTTTTCTCTTTTCTTTATTTTTTTATCTTGCTAACACGATTGCTCCAGATGGTGTGGGCTTTCATTTTAGTTGCTATACCCAGTGACTGCTCCAAAGCCAGGGAATGGGGAGGAGCTAACATCAGTACTTCCTAATTTTTCACCCTTGTAACAGCGAGGTAGAGAAGAAAGTGCAAGGAGATCAATGAGAGGCTATCTGTAAGATCAAGCTACTTGGGGAAGATGGGAGGTCAGAGCAACAAGGATGAGGTACTTGGAGGAGTCAAGTGCAGCATGAAGCTTTGTGCTCCAGGAGGGAAGCGGGGGCATACTACTGAGCCTGGAATTGTGCTCCTGTCAACCATGAACCTCCCACTCCATCTGCCCAGTTCAGAGTTATAAGAAGCCACAGGAAGGGGAGTCTTGCTGTTCCCAGAGGACTGGAGGCAAGCATGGGCCAGAAGTTTCATTGTGGGAGTTATTTTAGGTCACGGGCTACAATGATTTGGCAAGGAGTTCAGAAGATATCCTGACAAGTCCAATCTGTTTCTTCATCAACTCTGATATTGGCTGTGTCCCTCAGGCACTGAAGGAAGCCGACTTTGTTCTCTGCCAGCAATCACTTCGCCGAAAGCCAAGAGAGGAGATGAAAGTCAGACTCAGCAGAAACCGTGAGTCAACGCAACGTTTGAGCTCTCGATCATTCTCGCCCTGACTTCTAGCACCCAGCCTGTCTCTCCCAGGCCCACTGCCACACCTTTCTTCATCAGGGCCAACCTTCCGGTGAGAAGTGGGGATGTGGACTTCCCATTCAGCCCTGAGAATAAGAGTCTGCTGATTGAAGCTCATTTCCCTCTGCTCTAGAAAACACTGAAGCTCGTCTCCTCACCATTCCCGGGGCAGACATTCCCCTACAAAGCCTCCAGGTCTCCCACCTGCTGTCTTTCCACTTACACATCCTTCAAGAACCAACTCAATTCAGGCATCTTCTGCACCTTGGAGGCAGGCAACCTCATGTTCAGCTTTTGGCTCCATCCACTTCTCAGCTGTGAAACTTTGTGCAAGTTACTCAGCCTTTCTGAGCCCACTGTAAGACATGGACCCACAGTGTCACCTCATAAGGTTGCTCTGAGAATTAAATATGTTATATGGTGCCTAAATGCTTGCTTCATCTTGATGTGTGTGACTCTTCAATTATTCATATCATCTGTTGTTAAAGGTGAAACCTGCAGGTCAGGAAGGATTTTAGTTCTTTATTTAAAAGAGGTCAGTTTTCTTTACATTAGCCAAGGCGAGAGTATATTCTTTTTTATTAGTATTATCATCATTATTAAAACAGCATTAAAAACTACTATTTAATAAATGCTTTTATTATTGCACTTAATCTTTTCAACAGCTTTGTAGTAGGTGTTTTGGTTATCCGTTGAAATTATCCCCAAACTTAGCAGCTTAACACAGCAACTAATTTCATAGACCTTATGAAGTGTGGCCAAGGAAGTCGAACAGGGCTCAGCAGGGCAATTCTCCTGCCCCATGTGGCAGCAGCTGAGGTCACTTGGGGTGGTACCAGGCTAATCTGGAGAATCCAAGATGGCTTCATTCACACGTCTGGTATGTCGGGAGGGCTGGAAGATGAGCTCTGCTAGGATAGTTGATTGAAACACCGACAGATGGCCTCTCCAGCTTGGTGGTTCCAGCACAGTCAGACTTCATAAATGGCAGCTCAGGACTCCCTGCAAGCCAGGAGGTAGAAGCTGCCAGTCCTCGAAGGCCTGTGCCCAGAAATTGGCAGAGAGTCACTTCTACCATATTTTATCAGTCAAAGCAGTCACAGAACCTACTTAGATTCAAGGGGAGGGGACAGAGACTTTATCCCTCAATGGGAGGAGTGTTCAAGAATTTGTGGGCCTCTATAATCAACTAGTAGGTGACATTATTAATTATTATCATGATTATTTTGCAAATACAGCACAAGTATCATCGTAGCTGATTGACTTGCCCAAGACCACACAACTACAGGTGAAAGAATGAATCAGGATGTCTTGCCCTCATGCCTACTCTCAAGTCTTAACCAGTCATTTACTTGCTCTCTTTCACACTCCCTCTTATACACACACACACACACACACACACACACACTCCAGCAGAGTTGGAAATGAATGCTCATTCAAGCAGTTCTGTTACCTTCATGGAGGAGCGCTGTGGGAATTGTAATGGCAATCAGTTTCCCCGCTGCAATTGAAAAGTTGGTTAATGTATTGGCACTAATACAGCACCTCTTCCCATCACAGCAGAATTGGCTGTTACTGTTATAGTTGGATTATGGCCACTTCTCCCTCCTTTGCAAAATTTAAGTCTGTGATGTTCTCGTCAAGGGAAATGATGAAGGAGTTACAGCAGGCCCGTGATTAAATTTGCTCGGCAACAATCCGTAAATAACCTACACATTCCATTTGCCGGCTTTGATTTGGTCCCTAACTTGTACGAAGGGCTGACTTCCAGGTATTGCAATGGAAAACAAGCCAGAGTGTGGGCAGGGAGCCACGGTGGCAGGGGGAGGAGAGGGAAAGTCTATGTGGGAGCCAAACTGGTCTGGAAACTTCAATGCAAAGCGATAAGTAGACAGGCATCTTAAGAAACCTCAAGAAAAAAATTTGAAGCAGTTGGCCTCTCTTTTGCCCTTTTCAACTGTTTACTGCAAATTTCTTCCCTCCTCTCCCCATGCTCTGCCTGTGGCCGGTGGGCTGGGACAGCTCACTTCGATTCTGGTGGAATGGAGCTTCTGCTCTCCCTCACTGCAGGTGATTTCAGTGGAGGGAAGAAAGGATGGAGGATGCCATTTTTTTCTGGATAATAAGACTCCATTATTGTATGACAAGGAGTCTCCTCAATTTTGGTTCTCTCGTTGTAGAGAGGCCCCAAACTCTGTTCAAACTTATATAAATAAAATACATTGTGCCCTTGTTCTAAGTGCCACCAAATGGATACCGGCGATCAGATGGAAGGAGAGAGAACAAAAAAGCTAGACTAGAAAAAGCAATGCAGGCTCTCCAAAATGCATTGACAGGGAAGGTCTACTAGGCAGCACAGGTTCAATTCTTTCTGTAAAATAACTGTGGAAAAGGAAACAAGGACTTCATGAAATCCCTCCATGCACAATCTCAAATTACCTTGGTCTTTTAAGTTCGTTGTCCTTTTCTGGCCCTCTGTCATTTCAAGGACAGTAAATTGAGATGAGCATGCTTTCTTTTTTTAAAAAAATAGCTCTATTGAGATATACTGTTCTGTTCCATACCATAAAATTCATCTGTTCAAGTATACAATTTAACAATCTTTAATACACTCACAGATCTGTGCAACCATCTAATTTTAGAACCCTGCTATCACCCCAGAAAGGGCCCTGTGTCTACTTGCAGTCACTCCCCATTCACACCTCTAGCTTCAGGCAGTAACTGATGTACTTTTTGTCTCTCTGTATTTGAGTTTTCTGGACATTTTATATAAATGACGTCATACAACAGGTGACGTCTTGCACCCAGCTTCTCTCACTTAGCTGTTTTTCAGGTACAATATTGTATCATGTATTAGTATTTTATTCTTTTTTATTGCAGACAGTATTCCATTGTGTGGATAGACCACATTTTGTTTACCCGTTCACCAGCCGATGGACATTTGGGTTGTTTCCACTTTTGAGCTATTCTGAACAACGTTGCTGTGAACATTCATGTGCAAGTCTTGGTGTGGACATGAGTTTTTATTTCTCTTGAGTAGATACTGAGGAGAGGAACCGCTGGGCGATAAAAAATATCTCTGTTTAACATTTTTAAAAACTGCCAAACTATTTTCCAAAATGGCTGTTCCATTTTACATTCTTAGCAGCAATATATGAGGGTTCAAATTTCTCTGCGTCCCCACCAACAACTGTTACCATCTGACTTTTCTATTGTGGCCACTTTTTTTAATATGTGAAGTGGTATCTCATTATGCTGTAAAGATTGTTAAGATTTTCAAGGAAATACTTTTAATAATACTGCCATATTCTCAAGAAGATGGAAGATTCTCACATTTCAATGAAAACATCTATCTCCAGAATGCCTAATTTGTTGGCGTATAATTGCTCATAATATTCTCTCATAATTGTTTGTATTTCTTCGGTGTTGGTTGTGATCTCTCTTCTTTCATTCATGATTTTATTAATTTGGGTCCTTTCTCTTTTCTTTTTGATAAGTCTGGCTAGGGGTTTATCAATCTTATTAATTCTTTCAAAGAACCAGGTCCTAGTTTCGTTGGTCTGTCCTACTGTTTTTTTTTTTTTTTTATTTCTCTATCATTGATTTCTGCTCTGATCTTTATTATTTTTCTTCTTTAGGCTTTATTTGCTATTCTCTTTCCAGCTCTTTTAGGTGTATTTGCTTTATTTGCTATTTATTTGCTTTTTCCAGCTCCTTTAGGTATAAGGTTAGGTTGTGTATTTGAAACTTTTCTTGTTTCTTGAGAAAGGCCTGTATTGCTATATACCTCCCTCTTAGGACCGCTTTTGCTGCATTCCAAAGGTTTTGATGGGCATTAAGTAGGGCACTTGATGGAATGAGTGTGGGGTGTTATATGTAACTGATGAATCACTAAATTCTACCTCTGAAACTAATAATACACTATATATTAATTAAATTGAATTTAAATAAAAAATTTAAGAAAAAATATCTGATCTCTTCTCTAGACATTTAGAGACTCAAAGTAGAATTTTACTAACTTTGTCTGGGGGTTAATTCCAGTTTTCTTGGCAAATAGGACCAATCATCTCAAAGACCTATGTTTATGAGTAGACTGGGATTTTATTTCTGGTGTTAATGGAACATGTTAAACAAATAACCTTTGTCCATTGTTGAAAAGATGTTTCATATGTATGGGAGATGTTGCAATATCTCCTACTATTTCCTACTCGACATGCCCATGACCCCTTGATCTTATTTTCTCACATCTTATACAACTCTGACAGTAGGCAGATTTCCATGCTGGGTAACCAGTGTTCATTCAGAAAATATTTCAGCAGGCTGTAGAAATGCTATAAGTTGATACACAAAGATAGGATCCTAATGAATAAAGACAGCATTCTCATAATAGGAAATCATTAATTAGGAAACTGACTAGGAAAGACAGATAAAGCTGCCCAGTAATAATGGAGATAGGAAGGATTGATTTCGAGCAGACTCCTGGACAGAGGCACAAATTTAATCAGCTGACCTCACACTGGTAGGATGGAAACAAAACTCATTTTTGATGAACATGCAGCAAGAAAACTAGTGAATGACCTAACAGTCTTATGAGCGGCAATACTCATCCACATAACAAATACTTCTATGCGTCTTATCAATTTAGGGTGACCAACTGTCCCAGTTTGCCTCGGGCTATGGGGTTTCCCGCAATGCAAGACATACAGTGCTAAACCAGAATCCCAGACAAGCTGGGGTAGCTGGTCACCCTACTTGTCATCAAACATAGAGCTCTGTGAGGAAGGCAGATAAGAAATTTGGTAGAAAAGTCTATCTAGCTGGGAGTCAGGATGTCTGAAGTTTAGTTTTTGTTTTTGTTTTTTTTCTCTTAGTAATTGTCTCTGACTTCAGGAGTAGCTTGGCCCCTCTGGCCCTATGGGGTATGAAATGGGAGAACTCAAGGATTTTTTCTAGCTCTGATATTTTAAAATTCTTCAGATGTGTATAACTGTTTTCCTTTGTTGACAATTAGGCAGAGGAATAGGACATTCAAAATCAGAATTTTGCCACTACTGCACTTTAAGGATATTAATTAATAAATTGTCTGTGGCATCCCATGGTAAATTCTACCTCTTATAATTCTCTAAGAGTGAATAACATTATGCTATTAAGATATCAAATACTAACTTTTTTCCAGTTCTGGAATTTCTCAAAAAACCCAAGTTCTAATCCTAAGAGACTAAAGTTTTCATCATAGGATTCAGACCAAACTCTGGCTTTAATTCCACAACTTAGCACAGTACTTATCACAGTACCTGGACTGGGGTAAGAGTCTAAAAAGTATTTGTTGAATTCAAATGAACAGACAAATCTTTGATTTTATTTTAAAGTTAATACGCCCCTAATAGCTGGGGAAGTTTTTCTTGTTTGTTTTCTCATCTTTTCATTTTTACAAAGGTTAGGATAATAGTAACTAACTGACCCTGGATTTATAAGTATTAAATGGGAAAATGTATATAAAAACATTCTGTAAATAGTAATGAAATATACAAATGTACCCCATTAATACATCTTACTAAAAAAAAGAGAAAGACACTGAGTTGGTAGACACTGGACTATGCAGTCACTCAAGACTCAATGGTTTATATAGATGTTCAGTGGGGCTCTGAATTTCCATTCTGAGAACCATAGTAGTTTTTAGAGTTTATAAAAATCTGATTATTTGAATGCATATGTGTGCAAAAATAAGATTAAAGAAATAAAATGCCGATATAGCTTAATTCCATCTAAACCCACAAGTTTAAGACATAAAATGCAGTTAATTCAAAACAATAATAACTCCAGGTAAAAACAAGAAGCAAACAAATACACACACAGGGACACATACCACCACCACCACCACCCACCAAGCAATTGCTCAGGAAGGAATTGGTTCCAAACTTGAAAATCAATTCAAAAGATTAGTTCTCTACTTTTTAAGACAAATGTCACCTATTTTGTTATGAACCCAGAGTTTCTCGACCTCTGCACTACTGATATTTTAGTGGGGTAATTCTTTGTTGAGGGGGGCTGCCTGTGCATTGTAAGATATTTAACAGCACCCATGATTTCTACCCACTAAATGCCAGTAACAGCCACTCCCAAACCTCCTACCACATTGTGATGAACATAAAACACCTCCAGCCATTGCCAAATATCTCTTGTTGGGAGAGGAGGGTGGCAAAATCACCTCAGCTGAGAACCACTGATCTAACCCAAGGGTCTATGAACCAGCTTGGAGAAATATAACAGATAAGACACTGAGATACTTACCTAAGAATTACACTGTGACCATTCTGTAACAGTTTGCACACTTACCTACAATTATTACTCATCACAAAATAATGTCATTTTTGCCCTTAAACAAAATTGAGACTTTCTGCCTACCCTACTCGTATCCCTTGGAAATAATGTTGTTTCTTTGACCCTTGGTCTCTCTTGTAGTTCAAATGCAGCTTTGTTTACCAAAGTCACATTTGAAAAGGCATCCATCTGTAACAAGCAGTCAGGCCTTTTGGTAATGTTTGCTATTTCAAAAGGTTTAACTTGTCAAATCTTAAAAACTTCTCTGATATGGAAACTCTCCATCATTGTGTGTTAGTTCATTCATTCCAATGAAGCTTCTACCAATAAAGTTATACGTGTTTCTTGCAATAAATGAAAAGCACATGTTTTTGTTTTCAGTGTGTTTGATAAAATATATCATGAGAAACTGAGGCAAGCTTATTTCAGGAGCTTCTCCAAAGCAATGAGAATTAGTGGAAGCAAACATTTCCTGAAACTTCATGAAGATTTGTGGCTTCTCCTCCAATACACTCTCTCCTTCTGATGCATAATTGGTTGATGTCCATTTACCAGGAGCTCAATGAACTTATTAAAGATAGGTGACCTCTAAAGTACCACACAGCTTCATCTTCATCTAGCCAACTATATACTAAACAACTCCTCTTAAACATCTTGCGCTAAAACTCAACCTAGCCAAAATGAAGTGATCATTTGCCCCCCACCCAAAAAAAAAAACCCTTGACTCATTTCTGAATTATTTATCTCACTGATTGTCCCCCTTATTTCTTCCCACCTAAGGTAGAAACCTTAGAATTGTACAGACCCAGTGTATTTCTCAGATGTATCTTTGTCTTTCCATTCCACTGCCATGAATTTAGTCCAGGCCTCATATTTAGTATTGTATTGTTGCAAAGAATTAATAGTGTCTTATTACAAGCTGAGTTGTCTCCCTGACAAACTCATATGTGGAAGGCATTTAACACCATGTGCCTCAGAATGTGACTTTATTTGGAGACAGGGCTTAAAAGAGGTGATTAAGTTGAAATAAGGCTGTTAGTAATGGCTCTAATTCAATATGACTGGTGTCATAAAAAGGGACGAGGACACACAGGGATAGGCCACGTAAGGACACAGAGAGAAGGCAGCCCTCTACAAGCCAAGGAGAGGGGTCCCAGAAAAAACAAAACTTGCCAACACCTTGATCTTGGACATCTAGCCTCTATAATGGTGAAAAATAAATTTTTGTCATTTAAGCCACATTTGGAGATTACAATTGAGACATGTATGCAATCACATCTGCCATCCACATCCATGGACAACTCAGAGGCACACCCACAACCACACCATCCGGCCGTGTGAACCTCTGCCACTCTTCTCAAGGTATCAGCTCTTGTAGAGCACACTCCAACCATGCTCTTGGGTCTCCGGAGACATCATGTGCTTCCATGACTCCAGTTTGGGTTCCGTTTCACTTCCTGCTAGGAATACTCTCTCCACATTGTTCAACTTTTGAACATTTACTTCTATTTCTAAGTCCAATTCCTGCCATTTTTTTGATGAAAAATTTTCAGCGTTGCCCAATATGGAAAACCACTCTCACTCTCACATGTTTGCATCATTGCACTTCATTTGTCCCAACACCAATGACACCTCACTGTACTTTGTTTTTACATGACTGTCTGTACCACTGGCTAGTGAGCTCCTTAACATCAGGGGTGATGTTTTATTCATCTCTACATTCTCGTGTGCTCACTTAATCTGTTTAAAGCACATAGAATAAATGAAGGAATGCATGAGTAAATGAACACATAGCCTTGGGCTAAGTGAGGGATAAAAGTATTTCTGGTAAATACCTACCAAAAATTATTGTGACACTGAATCAGAAGGGTCTTCACACTTGTAAAGTACAAGAGGCTACAAGAAAGGCTATGTTAATAAGTGGATTTAATCCATCGCTAGGATAAAGGAAATACCAAAATTAGGAATGTCATCCCGGGGGCCCAATACATTCAGACATACTCTCCTTCTTTGATCATAACAAAATGGAAATTTCAAGACATCCAGAGAAAAGTGACCAACTGAAGTGGCTTTTATTAGCCCTTCATTACAGCTCTCTGTCAAAGGAGAATTTCTTCTAACATCCAAGCAAACCTGGAAACCCAGGCTGATTTAACTTACTTGACCCTGAGTGTGAACAGAGAAGGGGTTATTTTTAAGATGAGCTTGCTGGGCATAACAGAGATTCTGCTTCAAAGTGGAGAGGGTATTCTCAACCCTCTTATCACCCTCCCTTGGGCATGAACTGTAACATCCTGCCATAACATTATTACCTCATTTGGAGCTCTGACCAAAAAAAAAAATCTTTGTAAAATGGGAATTTTCATGGGAATTTCATAAACGTGGCATGTTCCTTTCTCCCTTCACTATTTATAATTTACCTTCTTGGAAGCAGGCCCACACATCTTAGTGAACTTAATACTCAGCTTATTATTTTCATATTCTTAAGAAAAATGAAAAGCAATATTGTTACATGGCAAAGTTAAAAGGCCTCCTGGGCAAACAAATCCCCTGGTTTCCTCGTGTCTCACTTCCCGTGTACATGCTGAAGGCAGCTCCACCAGGTGGTGGGGTAATGACTTGACATAAAACTATGTGCTCCCAGTGCCCTCAGCCCATCTTTCTCTCCACCATTTAAGCCACAATAGTAGCTTTGCAGAAGGACTGCTCTCTGAGGGAGAATACATACCACCCAGGACAAAGAGTCAGTTAAATGACTGAATAGAGTTCTCAAAACCACAGCAGATAAAGTCTGAAGGGTTTGTACTTTATATGGCCAAGAGCCTGGCTTTATTAAGAGAAAAGTTGAGGGCACCTGGGTGGCTCAGTTGGTTGAATGACTGCCTTGGGCTCAGGTCATGATCCTGGAGTCCCAGGCTCGAGTTCTGCATTGGGTTCCCTGATCCACAGGGAGTCTGCTTCTCCCTCTGACCCTCCCCCCCTCTCAAGCTCTCTCTCTCTCATTCTCTATCTCTCAAATAAATAAATAAAATCTTTAAAAAAAAAAAAAAAAAAAGGAAAGTGGAGTCATGGCCTCTCACAGTTCCCAAAGTTTTCTTTTTTAAGAGGGGGAGGGACAGAGGGAGAGGGAGAGAGAGAATCCCAAGCAGGCTCCACACCCAGGGCAGAGCCTGATGCAGGTCTCTATCTCAGGGCCCTGAGATCAGGACTTGAGCTGAAATCAAAAGTTGGATGCTTAACCTACTGAGCCACCCAGGTGCCCCCAAAGGTTTCAAATATCAATAACCAAGCTTAGAAGACTGAATAGGGTTCATGTTAAAAACTAGAGAGCCAAGAAGAATGCACCAGGAAGGAAGCAATGTACCTTCCCCCACCTTAAAAGGAAATAATGTGTAACCAGCTGGCAAGAAAAAAAAAAAAAGACTCAGATGGAGAGATTGGAACAAAGAGGCTGGGGCTTATTTTAAGAGCTCCCCACCAACTCTACCCCAACTCTTCTTAGACACATAAACAAAGGATGGCAGAATTGGAGGGATATCCAGTGTGGGATTGGGGGATCTTAGAGCAGCAGAGTTACTGCTGTACCTCTGAGAAAACCCCTGAGATGTGCATGGGGCCGGAGACAACCTAGAGCATAGGGAGAGATATGGTCATGACTGAGGGAAGTGCTCCAGCAGATTAGCTTGAAGAGAAGCTCCACACAGTCCCTTACACTCCCACAGAAGCACAGAATAGCAGCTGAGTATCCCCCAGACTTCCAAAGGACTCATAAGGGGAAGGGGACTCTGAGGATCATAAATAGAAACATCCTGGGTTTGAACTCAAGATGCAGAACTTGTGGGCTACATCGGGCTCCCTGATCCACAGGGAGTCTGCTTCTCCCTCTGACCCTCCCCCATCTCATGCTCTCTCTCTCTCTCTCTCTCATTCTCTCTCTTTCAAATAAATAAATAAAATCTGAAAGAAAAAAAAAAAAAGGGAAGTGGAGTCACGGCTTCTCACAATTCCCAAAGCTTTCTTTTTTAAGAGGGGGCGGGACAGAGGGGGAGAGAGAGAGAGAGAATGCCAAGCAGGCTCCACACCCAGGGCAGAGCCTGATGCGGGTGTGGCAGGCACCTCAGTCAGAGTCCAGGCAGATCAAGCCACCTCTCCTGGAAGCAAGGCAGCCTGAGGAGCAACCAGACTCTAGTTCTTTAATGTCCCCTGGGAAAACTGATCATGTCTTAAGAGACAGGAAACTGACTAGAAGGGCAAATTTTATATTTAACTAAATATTTGCATAAAAGATACAGGGCTTTAAAGCAAAACTATACGAGTTTCCTTGAAAGGAAGAGATGGTTTTCTAGTAAGTATAGACATGGTAACACTTGAAAGCAAATATAGAATAGGAAAGAAAATTGTCTGTTTGCACATATGGGTTGGGACAGTAAAAAACAAAACAAAAAAATCTGTATACATATGGGCAGTGAGAGGAAGCTATCATGATCTGAATCAATTTTCATCAGAAATATCCCAATGGATGGTCCCCTAGTATTGACATATCCTCAACAAAAGCCACTGCAAGGAAGCCTAACAGGCAACCATCATGTTTTCTTGGGATCTGACTTCCTGACTCAAAGTAGACCCCAGTTTTGCTTCTTCTACCCCTCTGCTCATAAACCCATCTCTTTTTAGGGCTGAAAGTAATCTGGGAACCTAACCAAGTGCCATCATTGGGGCCAGTGCTCTGAACACTGAGATGAACAAGAAAACAACAGTGTCCTCAGGCACCTCAACAATCCTGAGCAGCCACACACCCATACCAAGGGTTGACGATGTGGAGCCATGGAACCCTCACTCACCACTGGCAGGAGTGCAAATAGCAAGCACTCTGGATATCTGCTGGGCAATATTTACACAAGATGAGCTTATGGAAAACCTATGACCCAGCAAGTCCACTCCCAAGTATATACCCAAGAGAAATATGTATATATGTTTCTTCAAAAGATCCGTACAAGAATGTTCAAAGCAGCCCTGCTTGTAGGAGTCAAAACAGCCTAATGACCCATTGAGAATGGATAAACTGCATAATCACATAGTGGAAAAATATACAAAAATGAGGATGAATAAGCTAAAATGAAATATGATAATTATGCATGGGTCTTCCAATGCTGAGTGTAAGAGGCCAGACTCAAAAAAGGGCACATTGTATGAGTTCATTCTTAGAAAGTACACAAGAGGCAAAATGAAGCTAGAAGACAGAAGAATGATTACCCTTGGTGGGGAGCAGAGATGGGAAGAGGTCATGAAAGAGGCTTCTGGGCAGTTATTTCTTGATCTTATAGCTTTACATAGGTGTCCGTTCAGTCTGTGAAAAATCTGTGGGTTGTAGGCTTATGATATGCATATTTTTCTGTTTCCATGAGATTATATAATACTTTACACTGTGTTGTATATTTCATTGTGCTCTATGTTATATTAATACTTATTATATTCCAGCAAAAAGTTTATAGAAATTAAAATTCCCTAAACCAATTACAGATGAGTGGAGGATCCCAAATCTATTTCCATCATTTATTAATGCAGAAACCAAGTCTGCTTTTTCCTGAGATTTCCACAGCTTCCAACTAAAACTGTCAAAGTTCTCTACAGCCAGCTGCATGAATACACAAAGGTTCTCAGAAGCAAAAATAGGTAGGTGTTGTCAGAATACTCATCATGTGCTTCCTACCATCCCTTTTACTGGCTAAAAAAAAGAAAAAATTTTTTGAGAACCCCAAACTGAAATTTCCCCCTTTCTGTCTTAACTGCTCCAAAATCACAATCGTAAAAGGCTTCATTTCAGAGAGATGATGCCATTTCTCATTCCTCATGGCTACCATTGGCACCGAGGGCAGAGAGATAAAAGCAGTGATGAGAGCATTCTTTCCACCATTTCATATTCATGGAATTTGTTGTTACTTAACTTTTCACAAATCATTAGGCTGAAGTACCTCTCCATTTTTCCCCCAAATAGTGTCATTTGACCTGGTATCCAGCTTAATATAGCCTCTGCTTTTGAATTGATTTCCTTACAAGTGGCAATCTCTAATAGGGTCATGTCGAGAAGCAACCCTATTGCCTGCTACCTATTGCATGTTAACGTGATGAGGGTAATTTCGAATGGCATTCAATCAAAAAATCTGAAAGTTTTATTAGTGAGGTTGGGGGCTTTCTCTTGTTCAGACGAGGCTCACTGCAGCTCGACTTCGACATTTTCAACTAAGATTTCAAAGGATGGAATTTTTTAAACTGTGCACGTACTCAATGGTCTACATTGCCTTACAGATCAAATAGTTGGCTGTGTTTTTAGAATACTGAATGCAAATTCCTTGTCTCCATCCAAATAAGTACAATAGCTCACTTGGCACTTAATCATCAATATGGAGGATCTCTAAATGTGTGAGATAAATTATGTATTAAACCAAGAGGATCAAAACGTGTGTCTTGGTGGAAAATAACACTATCCCTGGATTACTGTTAAAAAATATGTGCCCATACTTAGTTACCGTATAGCCCCGTTTTCCAGGACAGAACTACTTGTGTGAGAAATGAGTCCCAGAAAAGAATGTGGGGGACTGGGATGGAATTGCTTGCCTCTTCCAACCTTTTGGCAGTTAAAAGGATGATGGGTAGACTCCTGGCTTAACAGGAAAATATGCTGAAATAAATAAGCCACAATGCCTTGGTTGAGGTAGTGGGGGGATGATGGCGTATATCTGCTTTTTCTGAGTGCAAAAAAACACTCATCCAAGAACCAGTTGTCACTTTTCCAAAAAATTCATGACCCTGAATACTCTAGACAAAAACAAAAATGATATATAATTGAGATTAAGTCATTTTTCTGGAATGAGGTATTTTAAAGGACCCTCTGAGAAGTGGGAGTCATTCTGACCCAAGTCTCAAGATATTAGATTTAGTCTCTTTGTGTCTTTACCACTCAGGTGATCCAACACTGACAGGCTGAGAATTCCTACTAGATTTCAAGACAATAATCCAGATTTCTAACAGTCTCGCTTCTACAGTCAATTTCTTTAGAGAAAGAGACAAGAAAGGAGGAGGGCATCATATAACCCCACTGTAACCTCTACTGGAT
This sequence comes from Phoca vitulina, assembly GCF_004348235.1. Classification (NCBI taxonomy): domain Eukaryota; kingdom Metazoa; phylum Chordata; class Mammalia; order Carnivora; family Phocidae; genus Phoca; species Phoca vitulina. The sequence continues at coordinate 18,108,763 of NW_022589740.1, read as the reverse complement.
TCCTACTACAGTTTTTATGCTCCCTGGATAGTCTGCCAATCTTCCACTCTCCCTTCCTGTGAGCTAATCCACGTACAGCTAAAGTTGTGGCTCATCTCAATTTTGGACTTCATTCTTCAGACATCCATACTTACTTGTTGTTCTCGTTCTTTTTTATTATAAAATGTACCACATGGAATCGTTACAAGTTGAAAAACTGGTGGAAGGAGAGAGATATTTCCCTATTTTCAACAAACAAAACACTGATTATTATTTTGGTGCCTGCCTTTCCATTCTTCTTTCACAGGCACATATAATCTCATAGTAATTATATATATTATACAAAAATTTACCCAATAATCAAATATATTTGACAGCATTTCTAGACTATGCAATAATCTAGAAGCTCAATACTGAAATCTCAACAATGATTTCTAAATTTTTTGTTTGGTATAATAATATACCCAAAACCCTTATTCTTGAATGAGCCTACAGTCATTGGCTATCATGTCTTGGTATAAACCATCTCCATGGACCTTTCCTATCAACTGAAATTCAGGAAACAGGTAGACACTAGAACAAAGGAGCACTAAAAGGCAAGGTCAAGTGGTACAAGACAGCCTCTCCCTCTGTCTGCCCTGCCACTTTCCTCCCTTCCACACAGAAGGATAATACTGAACCATGAATATTTAATTTTCCTTACCAGGAAGTGTATTCGTTCCTGAATTTTGAGCACATATTGTTCTGATCCTGATTTCCTCAATCTTCCTAACCTACCTTTGCTTTTCCCGCAAAGCCCCAAATCATACAAAAATAAAAGATGGTGAGGGCAGAAAAGGAAAGGGATAAAAAACAAGAAGGTAAGGGGAGATGATCAACATTGAGAGATTCCAGCCTAGAATCTTCTGAGTCTTGGGGAAACCTTTCTGTATGCTGAAGAATAAAATTACACTCATTTATCTAACTAGGTTGTGTGTTAACGAAAAGGGAGTATGTATCCTCAAACAACTGGACTGAGCCAGCCGTTCATTTTCTAGCTTGTGTTTTTTAATTGAAAATTATTATTAGTATCACTTGATTTATTTTTACTGTTCATAAACAACATCATGGAAAAGCTCAGATTTGAACAGTTAATGGAAATAATTAAAGAATGACTTCAGATTTTTTAATTGCCTGCACCCTATTAAGCAAGTAGTGATAGTATGAAATACTGGAGTCTATCACTGCTGTTTGTTTAATAGACCATGCCTCCATTTTGTTTTATTGTTTATGCAGAACATTTTGACTTTCAAAGAGAAGAGAATTTCACAAATGCTATTAAAATGCTTTGTGAAGAGAGGTTATTTGCAGCTGCCAAACCAAAAGTTTGGCTCAGAGACTCAGTCAAACATGCCTTACAGAACTTAAAATAAGTACCGCCATTGCACAAGCATGGCAAAAGTCTCTAGATGGAAATCCCTTCAAAAGATGAACTTTAAAATCAGTAAGTTTAGTTGTATAGTGCAAAGGAAGGAAATTTGCTCAGGGTCAAATATGAGTTTTTTAAAATGCTATGTCATGAGTTAAATAACTCTAAGCCCAAACCTTAATTTTAACATATTCCTTACTCTCAGGGTGCTTCCTCAATACAAAGATGCCAAGTTCTGAGACACTGGGGATCCAGTGCTTTGTTAAAGTCGTGACCTTATCATGAACAGATGCCATGTGATTTTCACAGTATTATGTAGAAGGAAAGATCATGATGCCTCTTGCAGGGAGTCCATCAGCTGTTAATCCCTAGCATAAGAGTCTCCCCTTCCTTTCTAAGCACCCACTGTAATACTCAAACACACTGCACAACAAATTTCACAATATACTGTTACTCAGATTACTTCTTTTCAAAGCACAATTACATGCTTACAAATATCTATTCATTATTTACATACATTTTTTAAATCATGCCTTCTTCAATGTACAGACTATGTGAAAGCTCAAAGTATCTAGATATTTCTTCACATATTCTTTTATAAAGCCAGGAAATTAATATCATGACCGACATGATGAAATCTTGAGGTCAATTGATTGTTTCCAGATTTCATAACAAAACCACAACAGAACTGAGTTTGCCTTAAATCTCAGTTTTCTTCTGCCAATTCTTATGACACCAGAGGGGCCTACCATAAGAACTTAGGTTAAGTGATAGGTTGTATTTCTCCTAAATACTGGTCGGTGACTCCCCGCCCTCCAAAGCCCATTCTTACACCCACAATAAAAGAGAATGGACGATATTATCTGCCCATTATACACCAAGTATTTTTTCCATATTTTATCCCACTGAATCTTCAAAACAACTCCATGAGGTAGAAACTATGATCCTCATCTTAAATTGAGGCTAAAGTGTAATATGACTTAATGTGATAAAAATTACTAGGCCAGGGCAATCATCTCAGGTCCCCTCCCTCTTCGGGAGCTTTATACTATCATTTTACTATCGCTCAATAAACCTTGCTTTCCTGCCCATCCAAAAAAAAAAAAAAAAATACTAGGCAAGAACTCAAATATTTATTTGCCTAAATTCAAAACCTGCATTCCTTCACCAGGCTACAGAAAGAGATTTAATATCTTTCCTTTTCCAAAGAAGTGTTTATAACACTTTCAGAATTACTCACGATAGATACCATGATGCCATATGGAAATTTCCTGTGAAGGTGCTTTCACATTTGCTTTCATGACCTCAAGCTTTAAGATACATTTGTTCTCACTAGGAAGAAAAGGTCTCTGTAGGTTGGTGTTAGGGATTTGGGTATGTTAATCACAGAACTCTTATTCTTTCCCTTCTAAATATTCTAACCAATTAATAAGATGATTAAAATATAATATACATTTTATATGTAGTACCATCTTGGTTATTCTGTTGTATATTCTAATGGTTGTCTATCCATCCTCTATTCTCCTCTCCCTTCTTCCGAACAGGACCCACCGGTTTTGTTCGTGACTTCTTTGCACTGCCTCAGAAGGAAAAGCAGACTCAACCCACTCAAGGAGTAGTTGTAAATCAAAGAGTTATGCTACCCTTTGCTAATGATTGGTTAAGGAATGTTCACGAAGTACAACTACGGTCACTGAGACCTCTCTTGTAGGAGAAATATTTTCCACTGTAAGAACAAAGGCAGGAAGATAGGGAAAACACAAATGGTCCCCCTGCTGCATACTTCACCAGGACACTGAGAGAAAACATTAGATGTACTTAATATTTTTAACTATAATTACATGAAGAGAGAGAGGGCACACGTGCACACACATGCTTGGATTATTTATCAGTTAAAATCAATCACTCTCTTTAAGTGCTTTTCTTCCAAAGATGTTTCCTTTAAGTTAATGGCTATTTGAGCATTGCTTGCATAAAGTCCTCTAGAGGAAAATTAGATGCTCCTGAAAAATAAATCTCTTTCCTTCCACCCATGATGGGCATTCTATTGAAATCCACACTCTTCACATCACCTGGCTTCATGGTCCCCTTCATTGAGGCTTCAGTACTTTGCAGAAGTCAATTTTCCAAACTGACCTCCGATGAATCTGGTATTAAGGTGAACTAAAGCCCTTTAAGCTTCAGCTAAGGCTCCAAATGCCTTATAGGGGTAAGTCCTGCTTGTGAACCATAAGAAATCAGAGATTGTTTCTCCCTGCTCCATTTGGAATGTGTGACTGCTACATTAAACAGAGGTCAAGAACTCAAAATAGAGAGCTAAGGCACAAGAGGCTCAGAATGGGAATTTCCTGAGATAGGAAAGGAAACACTTCATGGGGTCAAGTGAACAGGAGATGCCTTTGGAAAAATCCCTTGGGTTCCCCAATATTGAAGGCAGAAAAGGAGTATGCAAAATTAGACTTCAAATTACCTGAATCAGAGTCCCAGGTCTGCCATTCACCGGCTGTAGAACTTGGGTACATTAATTTTTCTGACCCTCGGTTCTGCTCATGTTAATTAGGCTTATCAATAACTCAGCAGAATTCTTGAAAGAGTCTCCTTCAAGTTCAGTTTCATCCTATCCTTTTCTTTATTTCTACATCATTGGCCTTGTGCTTATGTTCTCTTTAATCAAACTTGTCATCTGGACCAGGACTTCCATAGCTTTATGGGCCACTACCCACTGGCTGCCCCTGAGCCTTGGGAAGTCAGATATGATAATAACAGTGCCACAAACAATATTCATGTTCTGCATTAGTGTACAAAATGTATACATATACATTCTCATTTGGTCGTCATAACAATCCCTCGAGACTTATAGTGTTAAAACTCCCCCTTAGCAGATGATGAACATGAGACTCAGAATGTTTAAGCAATTTTCCCAAAGCCACTAAGCTAGGAAAAGGCTGATCTGATCAAAACCTAGTCTGCTTGACAAAACTCCTCTATGCTTCACGGGAGCATTGAAGTTATGAGAACCATTACCAGAGGAAAGTTTTGCAGTAGATGCTACTGGTGCCCTGCCCGGATTTGCTCTATGTAGCTGGCTGCTCCTGTGAGAGCTGGCTGAAACAGCTCATAAGCAAACTTGTCCTGGGAACTGGCCTCTGACAAAGCCAGGTACCTCCCACCACAACACACCTGTGAGGTTAGGTCTTCTTCCCTAGGGCCTGCCAATAACCCATGAGAGACAGAGTCTGGGGTTCAAATTCCTGTCCCCATGCCTGCAGATGGGACTATTCGGTGGTGTTACTGATACTCCAGAGTTCCCTGTGCAATTAGACTGAGGTTGGCCTTCAAGTGAACTCACATCTCTGCCTAGCTTCTTCCCCTACTCTACCCTGCTTGGCTCCCTCCCTTATAGGCTTCCCCTGAGAGCACACCCTCATCAACCAAACTGCACAACTCCATCTCAGGATCTGCTTTGAGGAACCCAATCTCAGGCAAGAATGGTCTCTGTCTTGGGGTGCCTGGGTGGCCCAGTCAGTTGGGTCTCCAACTCGTGATTTCGGCTCAGGTCATGATCTCTGGGTCGTGGGATAGAGCCCCGCATCAGGCTCCATGCCCAGCATGGAGCCTGCTTGGGATTCTCTCTCCTTCTCCCTCTGCCCCTCCCTCCTCATTCTCTCTCTCTCTCTCTCAAATTAAAAAAAAAATAAAAAAATAAAAAAATGGCCTCCATCTTTACAATACCTGGTATTACATCCTGGCTCAACTATTTATTAACTGATCTTGGAAAAATTATGTAACTACTCTAAGCCTCAGTTTCCCTTTTGAAATATAAAGATAAGGGTAGGATCTACCTCATAGGATTACTGACAGTCTACACTGTAGTAAACCAATGAAAAGAGCATCTCTCCATGCCTGGTAAGTAATAAGCACTTCATAAGTGTTTGCTACTATTTACTATGTTTATCATCTCTATTGTAATTTCTACAGAATCCCCAATCCATGCTAGCCCTTCAGAAATAAAAATTCCCCAGCCCCACTCAACCAGGCTACTGATTGGAGAAAAAACATACATAGAAGAGCAGCACAGAAGGCCAACCCCCTGGGGTCCCCTCCCTCCTTGGGAGCTTTGTACCATCACTTTGCTATCACTCAATAAACCTTGCTTTTGCTGCCCACCAAAAAAAAAAAAAAGAAGAAGAAGAAGAAGAGCAGCACAGAAAATGATGGCAGCCAGTGGAATGCAGTAAAACGGGGATAAAAAGAATTACAATTGAAGAAACATCTAGACTTCCTAATTCCGCTCATTCAAATCCATTTAACAGACATCTATGGAGTGCAATGTGCCAGAAACTGTGGTAGGTTCTAGACATCCAAGAAGGGAATCTATTTCTCTCTTGACAAGCTGACACTAAAAAAGGTGTCAATTGAAAGAAAGCCAACCTGAAAGTAGGTTAGTAAATGCTGTATTTGTTGTCTTACTGAGGACTACAGCCCGGGAGACAGTATTTCAGCTTGCTCTCAAAGAACTGCTCTAAAGCTTTTCGGCTATAGGAGATTACCTAAACAAAAATGGGGAAAGGGGTATACATGCTGGCAAGGAGTTCTCCAAATACTTGCGGTCACAGGTGTAATTTGTTACAGTTGTAAAAATTAGGGTTTACCGATTTCCACATAGACATGAGAAAGGTCATCCTAATACATTATGTTTCTATCATATCTGATTGTGCAAAAATACCACCTGCAGGCCTCTGCTTAACTGGTTTTCTGGTTTTTCCTGTTTTTCATATGTCCTTGAGGTCACTTGAGACAATCACAGAAAGCTGACACCAGTCACCTACTGCAGTTTTAGAACACAAAGGGGAGTAGGGTTTTCATTTTGTGATGCAATTGTAATCCCCTCAAGTGTTGGATACATGAATGTATAAATGTTGGCTATTAAGTCATAATACATTTGAAAGTCTCATATAATTGTCTAAGAAGTGAAATAAACAGGCGTGGGGATAAATCTAGTTGTAATGTAATTACGTTAGTTACATAAGCTTTTAATGGAAATTTTTGAAGTACTAATACTTATAAAATTTTTGCTTTTAGCAAATTAGGTATCATTTGAACACACTGGCTGGTGCCTAATAAGAATTAGAATTATATTTGGCTTGTTATATAAGTAAATATCTTGTTACATGCCCGTTTAATGCTTGTGAAAACCATTCCAAACAATCTCTTTAGAATAAGAGTCTAATTACACATTTATCATTAAAATTACAATGAGCTAATTGCCTTAGAGATATCTTTATCTCTCTTGCAGCTTGCTTAATCCTAATGCATGTTCTCAATAATCATTTTGTTACTTAATTAACTAATTAACAAACAATACCTGTTGTATGGAAAATCCTAAATTAAACACTGGAGGCTCTTTAACTGAATGCTCAATAACCCAATATAGTCCTTAATATTAGAACCTTTAAATATTGCAAAGATTCTATTGAATCACATATTAGTTTGCTCCTGTTATCTTTGGGGCTTAATTGGTAGAAAAAGGGCAGTTGATAATACACAAGGCGTAGCCAGCACAGCAAGGCTCTGATGAAACAGAAAATAGCCATTAATAGCTGCTGAGCAGCCTCCAGAGTCGGCCAGCCAGAGCAACCAGCAAAGGCAGGCCGTGCATTCAGATTACAGATGCCCTTGCCTGTGAAATTAAGCAGCACAGTTTGGAAGATAAGCACATACAGGACCAAATGTTAACAATCCCCGATGCAAAGCCGATACCCCTGTATGCTGTGCCCATCTACTCCACTCTGCACTGCTTTGAACTCCCCTAGAGGGCAGTGTCCTCTTCTCTCGATATAGTATTTGTGTACACACTCAAAAGTATTCTTTTGTGTCATAGCCCCTCACAGTCTTTTCCAGATCTCCAGTCAAGCCCTCTCTGATTTAACTTTGAAAATGCTGCTGGTGGGGCTTCTGGGTGGCTCAGTCAGTTAAGTGTCCGACTCTCTGTTTCAGCTCAGGTCATGATCTCAGGGTCGTGGGATCGAGCCCCACATCAAGGCTCCATCTGGGCGTGGAGCTTGCTTAAGATTCTTTCTCCCGGGCACCTGGGTGGCTCAGTTGGTTAAGCAACTGCCTTCGGCTCAGGTCATGGTCCTGGAGTCCCGGGATCGAGTCCCACATCGGGCTCCCTGCTCAGCAGGGAGTCTGCTTCTCCCTCTGACCCTCCTCCCTCTCATGCTCTCTGTCTCTCGTTCTCTCTCTCTCTTGCAAATAAATAAAATCTTTTCCCTTACAAAAAAAAAAAAAAAAGATTCTTTCTCCCTCTCCCTTTGCCCCTCCCCCCCTCAAAAAAGGAAGGCAGGCAGGCAGGCAGGCAGGCGGGCAGGCAGGCTGGCTGCTGGAAAGAACTTTTTAAAATGCAAATCTAGGGGCGCCTGGGTGGCTCAGATGGTTAAGCGTCTGCCTTCGGCTCAGGTCATGATCCCAGGGTCCTGGGATCGAGTCCCACATCGGGCTCCCTGCTCCTTGGGAGCCTGCTTCTCCCTCTGCCTCTCTCTCTCTCTCTGTCTCTCATGAATAAATAAATAAAAAATCTTTTAAAAAAAAATAAAATAAAATAAAATGCAAATCTAATTATTGACTTCCCATCAATGATTTCCCATATTTCCCACATTTTCTAAGGATCACTTTCAAGCCTCCTTGGTGTTTGTGGCTCTCTAAATTCGAATCCCTGATTTCCTGTTGATTTCCTGATATCTCCAGCTACCTCTCCCTGTACCTTATGCTCCATTAATATTTACTATGTGCCATTACCTGAAGTTTTCATGCCCATCTACTCTGTACATTCTCTGCTCCCCAGCTGCCCTAGTCGTCTTTCAAAGAATTACCTGCTCTTGAAACCTGCAGTCAGAATTAAAACCATCTCTTTGCATGGTTCCTATATTATCTCCACTATATAGTACTTACTAAATAATACTGTGATTGTTTGCATGTGTATCTCCTAACTTAGGCTATGGACTAAGAATTAAATAAATAAAAGCACAGACTATAGGGTCTAGGAAATATAGGTTCAAATTTCTGTTTCATTATTGTGTGAATTTAGAGGCAATACTTAATTCCTCCTAGCCTCAGTTTTCACGTCTGCAATACAGAGAGAAAAACTGTTCTTTTATAAGGTTATTGTGAGAATTATATGGCATAATACATATAAAGTGCCAATAACAATGATAAATGATAAGTCACTGTGAGTCCATTTTAATGTTATTATATATATTTAATATTGTATTTCTTATGCCTAATACAGCTTATGGCATATTCTATGTGTATGCATTCAGTATGCACTGTATGTGTTGTTAAAAGACTAGATGCACAACTGATTGCATTAATAAATAATTATATGGATGATTAAAATAGACAGAGAAACACTTTGGGGTAATAGAGAAGGTCACCATTTTTTTTTTTTTTTTTTTTTTTTGCTTTTTGTTTTATGTGATAGTCTAAAATCCTCTGTATTCCTTCTTCATGGCCTTTAATTGATTATGCAACCTATAGCTTTTATTGTTACTGTGAATGAGATATTTTCCCCAGAATAAAGGGAATAAATTATAAAACATTATTGGTCTGGCATAAATTTATTTCTATTACATTTTCAAACCAATTACCAGACTAACTGGTAATAACATGTTCCCACTGATGCTAATTTTCCTCAAATGCATCTATAAGTTCAATGCTCTTCCAATCAAAATCTCAACAGGGATTGCCAAGTTGATTTTATTTTTTTCTATTGAGGTATAATTGACATGCAACATTATATTAGTTTCAGGTGTACAACATAATGATTTGATATTTGTACATACTGCAAAACCATCACTACAATAAGTCTACAGATCCTCCTTGACTTACGATGGGGTTACATCCTCATAAATCCAATGTAAATTGAAAATATCATTAAGTTGAAAATGCATTTAATTCACCTAACCTACCAAATATCAGAGCTAAACCTACCGTACTTTAAACATGCTCAGACTGCTTATATTAGCCTACAGTTGGGTAAATTACCTAGCACAAAGCCTATTTCTAATAAAATGTGGACTATCTCATACAATTTACTGAATACTGTAGAAAGTGAAAAACAGAATGGTTGTATGGATACAGAATGGCTGTAAGTGTATCAGTTGTTTACCCTCACAATCTCCTGGTTGACTGGGAGCTGTAGCTATCCCTGCCTGGGTCGTGAGAGGATCAGAGGAGGACTTCTGGAGAAGATGGAAGCATAGGGGAACCCTAAACTCAGCTCCTCTCACAAATACAACTAGCTAACACTCACATAAGAGCAAACAACCTAGGAAAGGACCCAAAGACTGGCCAAACAAACTCCACAACTAAATGTAGAGAAGTTCTCTCCTTTCCTACCCATCTTGATGGGAACCTAAGCCCTAGGGGTCTGACCACTAGAGGGACGGAGCCACAGGCAAGGAGAGGGGCATGAGAGAAACAGACCAGCACACCAAGGAGCTTACAATGGGAAGAGAAATCCCCATAGTGTTTGCTTTGAAAATCAGAGGGGCTGAATTTTGTGAGCATGGGACTCAAAGCCTGGAATGTTAAAAATCAGCTGGCTAGGCGCTGAGTGAGCCTGCAAGGTGATAGCAAGGTGATAGGAAGCTGAGCCCCTGCCCTTAAAGAGACAGCACAGCAACCAGACTGTAGAGATATAGCTTGGAAACAGCAGTTTGAAAGGAACCTGGGGTTTACAAGAGGGAGAGTTAGTTACTAATCTCAGAGTTCCCTGAGGGACTTCTCCAGGAACAAAGGAGCTGGTAGGCATCATTTCCCTCCTGCACCGCACATAAACACAAAGCTACCTGCTGCAACCAGTGCAGTGCTGGCACTCATTACCTAACTTGCTTACACCATGCCTCACCACCCACTCCAGCCAGGCCTGCCTCAGTGTCCTCAGTGCCATGCCCTAGAACCCCTCCCCTAAAAGACCCACTCAAACCTTCCCAACGCTGTCTCTCCCAATCTCCTGCAGAGGATGTGGGAACTGTCTGTGTCCCTATACATGCTTTGTGGAGCAGCCCCTGTCGGCGCTGATCTCAACAATGGCTGCAGGTCCACTTTGGAGGAGGACCCGCACCACCTAGTTAAAAGTGTACGGTCTCCCATTAATTTCAAGAGCAAGAGATATAGCTGACTTCCCCAACACACAGAAACAGACACAGAGAGTTAGGCAAAATGAGAAGACAGAGGAATTTGTCACAAATGAAAGAACAGGGCAGAACCACAGCAAGAGCCCTAAAGGAAACAGATACCAATAACATGCCTGACAGAGAATTTAAGGTAACGATCATAAAGATACTCACTGGACTTGAGAAAAGAGTAGGGAACATCAGTGAGACCCTTAACACAGAGATAAAAAAGAACCAATCAGAGATGAAAAACACAATAAATGAAATCAAAAATACATTTGATGGAATAAATAGGAAGATGGAAGAAGCAGTGGAATGAATTAATGAACTAGAAGACAGAGTAATGGAGAGTAATCAAGATGAACAATTAGAGAAAAAAGAATTATGCAAAACGAGTAGAGAGTTAGGGTCAGAGACTCCATCAAAAACAATAACATTTGCATTATAGAGATCCCAGAAGAAGAGAGAGAAAAGTGGGCAGAAAATTTATTTAAAAAATTAATAGCTGAAAACTTCCCTAATCTAGGGAAGAAAGCAGAAACCTAGATTCACGAGGCACAGAGATTCCCTAACAAAATCAGCCAAAGGAGATCCACACAAAGACACCTAGTATTTAAAATGGCAAAAAGTAGTGATAAAGAACAAACTTCAAAAGCAACAAGAGAAAAGAAGACAATTACATACAAGGAAAACTCCATACGGCTATCAGTGGAGTTTTGAGGAGAAACTTTGCAAGCCAGGAGGCAGTTGCATGATATACTCAAAGTGTTGAATGGGAAAAATCTGCAGCCAAGAATATTCTATCTAGCAAGGCTATCATTTGGGATAGAAGGAGAGATAGAATTTCTCAGACAAATGAAAACTAAAGGAGTTCATGATTACTAATCTAGGAATATTAAAGGGAACTCTTAGAATGGAAAGGAAAGACCATATATGAAAGTATAAATAGTAAAAAACACAAAAGCACTAAAAATAAGTATTTCTGTAAAAATTTGTCAAGGTATTCATGAAATAAAAGGATGTAAAATATGATACCATATACTTAAAACATGGTGGGAGGAAGTAAAGAATGGCTTTGAATGTAAGCAACCATCAACTTAATATAGACTGATTTATGCAGAAGATGGTATATACAAACTGAAGAGTACCACAAATCAAAACCACTAATAGATATGCAAAGAATATAGAGAAAGGAGTCCAAGTATATCACTAAAGAAAACCAGCAAACCATGAGAGAGAGAAAGAAAGAGATCAGAAAAAAAAAAAAAACAACTATAAAAATAGCCACAAAACAAGTAATAAAATGGTAATAAATACTTATCTATCAATAATTACTCTGAATGTATGGGGCACCTGGGTGGCTCAGTGGTTAGGCGTCTGCCTTTGGCTCGGGTCATGACCCCAGGGTCCTGGGATTGAGCCCCAAGTCAGGCTCCCCGTTGAGCGGGGAGCCTGCTTCTCCCTTTCCCCCCTGCTTGTGCTCTCTCGCTAGATCTCTGATGATAACATCACAAACATAACAAACAAGAAAAAGGATAAAAACCATATGATTATTGCATTTTTCTCCAAAAAATATTTGACATAGTACAACATCCATTCATGATAAAAGCCCTCAACAAAGTAGGTATACAGGGAACATATCTCAACATAATAAAGGCCAAATATGAAAAACCCACAGTAAGCATCACACTCAATGGGGAAAAACTGAAAGTTTTCCCCCCTAAGGTCAGGAACAAGACAGGGCTGTCTACTCTCACCACTTTTATTCAACATAGTACTGGTAGTCCTAGCCACAGCAATCAGACAACAAAAGGAAATAAAAGGCATCCAAATTGGTAAGGAAGAAGTAAAACTTCCACTATTTGCAGATGACATGATACTATACATAAAAAACCTAAAAGACTTAACCAAAAAAACTACTAGAACTGATAAATAATTCAGTGACATCACATTACAAAACCAATGTGCAGAAATCTGTGCATTTCCATACACTAATAATGGAGCAGCAGAAAGAGAAATTAAGGAAACAATCCCATTTACAACGGCACCAAAAAGAATAAGTTACCTAGGAATAAACCTAACCAAAGAGGGATGAAAGACCAATACTCTGAAACTGTAAAACACTGATGAAAGAAGAAATATTGCTAAAATGTCGATACTACCCAGAGCAATCTACAGATATAATGCAATCCCTATCAAAATACCAACAGCATTTTTCACAGAACTAGAACAAAAAAATCTAAAATTTATATGGAACTACAGAAGACCCTGAATAGCCAAAGAAATTTTGAAAAAAGAAAAGCAAAGCTGGAGGCATCACAATTCCAGACTTCAAGTTATATTATAAAGCTGTAGTAATCAAAACAGTATGGTACTGGCACAAAAACAGACATATAGATCAATAGAACAGAATAGAAAACCCAGAAACAAACCCATAATTATATGGTCAATCAATCTTTAACAAGGCAGGAAAGAATATCCAAGGGGAAAAAGACAGCCTCTTCAACACATGGTATTGGGAAAACTGGACAGCAACAGGCAAAAGAAAGAAACTGGACCACTTTCTTACACCATACACAAAAATAAATTCAAATGGATTAAAGACCTTTAATGCAAGACCTGAAATCATAAAAATCCTAGAAGAGAGCTTAGACAGTAATTCCTCTGACATTGACCATAGCAACATTTTTCTAGATATGTCTCCTGAGGCAAGGGAAATAAAAACAGAAATAAACTATTGAGACTATATTAAAATAAAAAGCTTCTGCACAATGAAGGAAACCACACTAATCCCATTTCTCAGACAAATGAAAACTAAAGGAGTTCATGATTACTAATCTAAGAATATTAAAGGGAACTCTTTACAACACTGTATTAGTAACTGTCGTCACCATGTTGTACTGCATTGCTAATACTCATTTATAATTTTTTCAGATTTTATTTGAGAGCGAGCAAGTAAGAGAGCATGAGCAGGGTGGGAGGGGAGGATCAGAAGGAGAGAGAGAAGCAGACTCCCTGCTGAGCAAGGAGCCAGATGCAGGGTTCGATCCCAGGACCCCAGATCATGACCTGAGCTGAAGGCAGATACTTAACCAACTGAGCCACCTAGGTGCCCCATGAATACTCATTTATAACTAGAACAAAACTAAAAGGCAACCTACTAAAATCTACTAAATGGGAGAAGATATTTGCAAATGACATATCTGATAAAGGGTTAGTATCCAAAATATATAAGGAACTTCTACAACTTAACACCCAAAAAATAAATAATCCAATAGAAAAACGGGCAGAAGACATGAACAGACATTTCTCCAAAGAAGACATCCAGATGGCCAACAGATACATGAAAAGATTCTCAATATTGCTCGTCATCAGGGAAATGCAAATCAAAACTATGATGAGATATCACCTCACACCTGTCAGAATGGCTAAAATCAACAACACAAGAAACAAGAGTTGGTGAGGATGTGGAGAAAAAGGAACACTCATACACTGCTGGTGGGAATGCAAACTGGTGCAACCACTGCGGAAAGCAGTATGGAGGTTCCTCAAAATATTAAAAATAGAACTACCCTGTGATCCAGGAATTGAACTACTGGGTACATATCCAAAGAATACAAAAACACTAATTCAAAGGGATACATGCACCACTATGTTTATAGCAGCAGTATTTATAATATCCAAATTATGGAAGTAGCCCAAGTGTCCATCGATAGATGAATGGATAAAGAAGTGATATGGAATATTATTCAGACATTTAAAAAAAAAAGAATGAAATCTTGCCATTTGCATCAACATGAATGGAGCTAGAGAGAATTATGCTAAGCAAAATAGGTCAGTCAGAGAAAGACCAATACTGTATGATTTCATTCCTATGTGGAGTTTAAGAAACAAAACAAATGAGCAAAGGGGGAAAAAAAGAGAGACAAATCAAGAAACAGACTCTTAAATCTAGAGAAAAAATTTCAGTTACCAGAGAGGAGGGCATCAGAGGATGCGGGAAATAGTGATGGGGATTAAGGAGTACACCTGTGATGAGCACGGGGTGATGTATGAAATTGCTGAATCACTACATTGTACACCTGAAACTATTAAAAACAAACAAACAAAAGTCTCAGTCATATCAGTAAGATGTGCATACAGGTATCCATTATAGTGTTTATGTTAGCAGAAAAAAATGGAAATTATCTTGATTGGCAAAAATAAATCATGACAATGGAAAATGGGATATTATGTAGTCATTAAAATAATATAAACAGATATTTGCTCATGTGGGACAAAGCTCAAGATATGTTAACTAGAAAATCAGGTTGAAAAACAGTATTTTTATTAAAGATGTATATAATATGTGCATAGGAAAAGTGTCTAGAAAGCTATACCCCAAAATAGTAACAGTGAATATCTCTGGGTGAACTGGGTACTGAGATTGACCATTTCATTTCAACCTTTTGGTTATTGATCATTTCTATAGTAAACACACATTGTTCACGTAATAAAAAAAAGGGGGGGAGGGGATCATTTGGCATATTGCTAGCCCAGGAAAAAAAAAAATTCAAAATTCGAAGCACAGTTTCTACTGAACGTGTACTGCTTTCACATCATCGTAAAGTCGAAAAATTTTAAGTTGAACCATCGTTAAGCTGGGGACTGTCTGTAGTTAACATCCATCGCCTTACATAGTTAAAATTTTTTGTCTTGTGATAATAAATTTTAAGAGCAATTATGTTAGCAACTTTCAAATATGCAACACTGTATCAGTAACTGTGGTCACCATGTTGACTGCATTGCTAATACTCATTTATAATTTTTTTAGATTTTATTTGAGAGCGAGTAAGAGAGCATGAGCAGGGTGGGAGGGGAGGATCAGAAGGAGAGAGAGAAGCAGACTCCCTGCTGAGCAAGAAGCCAGACACGGGGTTCGATCCCAGGACTCCAGATCATGACCTGAGCCAAAGGCAGATGCTTAACCAACTGAGCCACCTAGGTGCCCCATGAATACTCATTTATAACTAGAAGTTTGTACCTTTTGACCCTCATCACCCATTTCACCTCCTTCCATCAACCCCCCACCCCAACCTCTGGCAACCACATACAGAAGTTTTTATATATATTTGAAATTATGTCTTGCAGCAAAAGGATCAGGGCGTTTTGATGTGGCCATAGAGGGAGATCCATAACCATAAAGGAAATCAATAGAGAGGAAGGGGTGAGTTCAATGTTAAAATTTTCTAAAAAATAGAATGTATTTAAAATCAAATGGGTTTCCTACTCTTCCCTTTATTTCATATGTTTAAGCAGAGACTGAACAATAAAACTGTTGGAGTAGTATAAAGTTTTAGGACTGGATTATGTGACAACAAATGTCCCTATGTCTTTATGATTCTGTGACTCTATTTAAAAGTTCCCAGGTACCCCACGTTTTACAGGTGCCTGTGTTCACTGTTCTATAGAATGTAGCATTCATTCATTCCCTGTACTGTTCAATGTTCAAATTTATTAAAACATTGCTAAGGTTCCAATGAACCTCTTTGTAAGTGTTGTCAGTGTCTCATTTCCATGAGCAGTAGCTATCGCGACAGTGAAGTCACACTCTCCTTGCATTGTTGGTAAATAAGAAACCGTTGGGAAGAGTCTGAACTTCTTGACTTTGTAAAACGAGCACAGGAAATGGTATACATTAAGACAATGATTTAGGTCCATCTCTTTCCTTGCAAAATGAATTCAATGTCTGCTTTCAAGTTTTGATATTGTTTACGTTTCGGGTTTTCTTGTTTTTTTCCTCCAGGAAATGAAACTCAAAGTCTCCCAAGTTTGGGACAACAATAATTCGATATAACTTCTCTATGGTTACACTGAAGCATTAGAAAGTTAATAGCTTAGAAAATACTATCAGTTGGAAACATCATACTTGGAAAGTGATATGCACAGTAAGTGAAACCCATCTACCCCACCTTGAAAGCTTTAAGAGAGACAGAGTTCTGAGAATGGCTGTCCATAGGGGCTCCTCCCAGGAAGCTCCATGTCTCAATCTGACGCTCCCTACTTTGTATTTATTCTCACTATCTATAAGATAAATGCTAAAGTCATCACCTTTCAAATGAAAGAAGCACTGGCTTCCCTCCCTCCCAATAGCTCAACACTCATTTATAAAAATAAAAGCTCCATAGATAGTCTGAACTTATTTCAAATTAACATTGTGCTCCAAAGTTTTGCTGCAAATGTTCATAATTTATCTGTCAGAAATTGTGAAAGACATCATTATGGTTCCAATCAAAGAATTTCCTTTTGCTTGTGTTTAGAATGATTTCCCCTAGTTTCAATAATGTTTTTGTTAAATCACATAGGGTGAGAAATAATAATAGGATATCGCTTAATTGAATATGTCATTGTGACAGGAGGTACAATACTCCATTTAAGACACAACAGTGCTTGCCGGCTACCAAGCTGGATTGATTGTCCTCATTATGTACATAGTCTGCACTTCCCTTTGCCCGCTCCACCCTCACCAGCACCCCAACTTCACTGAGCTGCTGAAATCCTGTATTTCAAATTAGCCGTGAACTTTCCATTCTTCAGCCTTTCTGCACTCAAACTGTCGGTACTATTTCAAACACCAAGAGACTGGACAGAATTCTGAAAACTCACACTGAAAGCTATTTTTTAAATAATTTAGCATAAGGATCACAGCCTTTCCACCAAAGTAGCAATTAAGTCATCACTGCTGCTGGCCCCATAAAAATTGATTTGGGCCTGTTTTTATCACCCAAACCTTCTAAACTGCTTCCCTGTAAAATCTGACACCAAAGTCAGAAATCACACAGTGAAAACTAGTACCGAGAAAAGAGAAAAGGGGTCATTAAATAAAAGTCGTATTTTTTTAATATGTTCCACTGATATTAACCCTGCAGAAAATGACCAGGCAAGAAATGTTTCAGGTACCCATGTAATTATCATTGCTAAAGATATTGTCCAATCAAACCATCTTTTTCCCATTCAACCAGGAAAGATATACTAACTTGTACCTCAGGGACATCTCATTTTTTCAGGACAGCTCAGCTGGAAAGACCTTTCCTTGCCTATTTTTAAAAATCCTTAATTTGCTCATGAGCGGTATTTATATACACCAGCCTTTCTGACATGTCATATCTCCCATCTCCCAACACTTCCCTTTCTTCCTCTGCCACGAATGTCTCTGTCCCATTATATAACAAACTTCCCCTGGAAAACCTGCTTATTATCCTGGCAGGTGTTTTGCTCTTTTTATTTCATGGCTGCAGCTCTCCATTTTTTTAAGTTCTGTGGTTTTCAGAGAGCAGTCAGCAAAGAACAGGAGCTGAGGCAGGCCTCAGCTGGCCCTCACGCTTGGGTAACTTCCAGGGACAGCTCCAAGTCTGGCCTGACATTTACCGACACTGATTTCTCCTGCAGGGCTAAGGCAGGTAGGGGGAAGACGAGGCGCTGGGTACGAGAGTGTTTATGATAGTTAAAGGCTTGCATCTTGCCACTGAGAAAGTCAGACAGGCCCACCTTGCTTGAGGGGACCTCCAAGAAGAGCAGCTCTCACTTAGTTGAGCACCAAGATACGTCGGGAACTGTTGTTGCTTTCTTACCTCTCTTTTATCTTTCGGTCCTCATTACAACCCTGCGAAGTACCTATCGTTAGCCCCATATTTCAGGTTGGGACACTGACATTCATGTTCCCAAAGACCCCAAAGCAGGAGGAAGTGATTTCTAATTGACATCCATACACATCAGTGCTTCTCAAAGTTTGATGACCATAGGAACCCCTGGGGAATCTTGTTGAATTGCAGCATTTGAAGGACTGACATGGAGCCTTAGACTGTGCACCTCTAACGAGCTCCCGCTGATGCCTTGCTGCTGGTCCCTGGGCCACACTGTGCTTAGCAAGTGTAGGTTTTATTTTTTTAAATGAAGGGAAGCCTTCAGAGATGAATACAAGAATACCCATGCCAGGACGCTGGGCACTGGCTCTGTGGACACATAAAATCTTGAATCTACGATGCCAAACAAGGTATAGGCAGGTTGTGCCGGGAATCATGCCAGCCTCCATGTCCGACAGGCAATCTGCTCTCTGCCGCCAGCAAGTTCTTTGGCAGAAGCGTGAAATGCACATTTTTTTTCTGGCCAGAATTTGAGATTTTTTTCCTCCCTATTTTGTCCCAGTGAATGCCTTACAAGTGCCTTTTCTGCTTACAGATAACTCAATGTCTTTAAAGGAGTGGTTCTGTAAAGATGCTGGAACAGAGAGAGCTGCCCTTGAATTCAAAAGACCTGGGTGTCACTCCCATTTATGGCATTTTCTAGTTAGTGATATGTACGAGCACTAAGCCCCTCTTGAATCAGTTTCTTCGTTTATAAAGTAGGGAACAAAACCCTTATTTAAGGGTTAAGGATACTTTTGGAATTGTTACAAAATAATAACTAGCAGTGGACCATGCTGGGACAACCACTTCGGAAAACAGTTTGGCAGGATCTACTAAAGCTAAACCTACGCCCGGTGCCTGAGGGATGCCCCAAGAACCTCACCCCTAATGTCTATTCTCAAAGAATATGAGAACGTCACACCTACAAGAAACCTTCACAGATGCTTCACCGGTAGCAGCCAAAATGACAGAAACAACCCAAAGTCCACCAGGATCTGAATGTGTGGATAAACTGTCGCACGGTCACTTAACTGCTCCACAGCAGTAAAACAGAGCACACTGCCACTGCATGCAGCGACATGGATGAATTTCATGCATAAATAAGCAAAAGACGCCTTGCTCAGAAGAGTACATACTCTCTGACTCCATTTACACAAAGTTTAAGAACACACAAGGCTAATCCATGTTGACAGAAGGCATCTAAGTTGGAAATGGGGATGAGTATGGATGGAGAAGGACTGGAAGAACCTCTGAGGTGGTGGAAACGTTCTCCATCTTGATTTGCCCGGTGAGTGCACACTTGTGTCAAGTCGACTGACTGGATGTTTGTGGTTTGTACATACTAGTGGTTCACCACCAAGGGGAGGGCCCAGGCTCTCACGATACTGTCTATAGAGAACTTACAACAGTAGTAACAATGACCGAAGGGCAGGTCTTCTTTTTATTAATCATCACGTCCTCGAAATTCTACACATGGCAGCCAGGGATACACTACTTCTTCCTATTGGGGCCAGACAGCTCCCACTGCTCTGTCTCGACATGTAGCTGGGCTCTTTACCGCAGGCAGGCAACTTTAACAATGATGAGTCGGCAGGTGGGGAGCCAACTGTGTACGGACGAACGATGAGTGCATCATCAGCCACACTAACTTTGCACATGTGAAGTGCAATGAGAAAAGAATAAGTAACACTGACTTATGGAGTTATAATCACTGGAAGAGATTAGATGTGCTTTTAAACAATGAAATGTTCAGGGGCACCTGGTGGCTCAGTCAGTTAAGCATCTGCCTTCAGCTCAGGTCATGATCTCAGGGTCCTGGGATTGAGCCCCGGATTGGGCTCCCTGCTCGGCGGGAAGCCTGCTTCTCCCTCTCCCACTCCCCCTGCTTGTGTTCCCTTTCTTGCTGTGTCTCTCTCTGTCAAATAAATAAATAAAATTTAAAAAAAAAAAAATGAAATGTTTATAGATGTTCCAAAAACCAGGGAATTAAAGTTGCATTGGCATTTTATAAATGCCCATTAACCAGCCACTTCCTGTTGCAGTAACAACAGTAACAATTGTTTTTTTTTTAATTCTGGACACAATGAGCATAGTTGGGAAGGAGTGTGTCCAGTGAAAGCCTCCACCCAAATACCCTGCTTCATCTACATGTGCGGTATCACGTGCGGGACAAGCCATGGAGCCCCAACCCCTAAATACTTCACTTTACTGTTCAAACAACTCAAACAGATGCTCTGGGGACACAAAAGCGAAAGAGTTTTGGGGAAGGGGAGGTAGGTGGTTTGGTTTCTGGGGTGCTACTCGCAGACGAGCAAAAGCAGACAGGTACTGAGGGCTAATTATGAGCATGAGTTAACTCAAACCTTGAAACAACCTTCTACTCCAGGGACCATTCTTACCCCATTTATAGTTGAGGAAATTGCAAGGGGTAAAGTAATGAGTAACTTTCCCAAAGTCTCATGATTGGTGAGTGGGGAAGGCAGGGCTCACACGCAGATAGTCTGACTCCAGAATCTCTTCTGCTTCACTGCTAGGTAGCTCCCAAGTCCTCAGGCAGAAGCAACACACACTTGCACAAACCGGAAGAGGTCATGAACTACTTTTGGAGTTGTACCTAAATTCATGGATCCACCAAGAGTCCATGTTTTTGCATCGAACTCCTGTATTCCGGGGGAGCAAGAAGGGGTTCAATTCTGGGACAAAATCAATGAAAAGTTTTGACTACGGGTCCTCAATACTTTGCATATGCAAAAACATTAAACATTTTGTCAGCACAAGTGAATGAACTGGAAGACTGGAAAACACCAAACATGGCCTCAACAGTTACAACAAATGAATTGTTTAACAGTGTGTCGTTTACGAAACTATTTACAACCGTGACATCGTTTGTATGTGGTTACTCTACAGGCCTGGCCACTTGTCACTTCCTAAATTGGTCATCATCCACACAGGACACAGTTTAACAAGAGAAGCCAGCCCACTGAAGTGGGTAGGTATAGTGACTTTGAGAGAATGTTGGATTCAAATCTGGCCTCTTCTACTTACTAGCTGTATGACTTCACAGAAACTTAACCTCTCTGTTCCTCAATTTTCATATCTGCACACGTAACACACGTAATTTTGACAATGTCTCCATGGGGATATGAGAATTAAGTAACTGATATTTTTTTTTTCAGTAATTGGTATTTTTAAAACATTTCCAAATGCCTGGCACATGCTACGCAGTATCTTTTTTCAATAAGTGTTATATGTATCGTTTTCATTGGTATCAGTCCTGATATGATGCTATTCATCTTTCTATTACTTTTAATAAATTATGCCCCACTCCACATAATCTACATAATCCAGTGACAATCTACTCAACTCAACATATTCACATGACAGAACAGATATCTTAGTAACAGTATTAAAACTTAAGAAAAAATAATTTTATATACTTATCAAAATTTCATAGCATACCAGTGAAGGTTGTGATGCCCAGCTGAGAGGATGCTTCACAGGCCCACAGGCCCACATTGGAGCATGTAGGGGAGATGCGGGTGATAAGTCACACTGGTGCTCTCCCCGCCTCCGCTCCCCATGCCTGGTGGCCTGGCTGTGCTGTGTAACTGCTCATTCCTGTTGAATTTTAGCTCTTTCTTACAACTGCCATATGGCTGTGCCATACTATTTCTACTTTACCCAAGATACACACCCTAGAGGTTTCTCAATCCTTCTCAACATATCCCTCACCTCCAAGTGAGCACCATGGGTTCATTGGAGAAATGTCTCCTGAGTCTGAGCCATTCCCTGCATTCCTGAAGGTATGTTTTTGCTTCAGTCCTTCCTGTCTCTCTTTTCCTTGTCTATTTTACCTCATCTCCTCACTATTAGCACCCCTCCGATGTGGCCCATCCTCCACGTTATCTACCAGTTAATTCCTTGTTTCAAAAAATCTTATCACAAGACTCCCTAGGTTCCTCATTGTTCTTCCATTCATTCATTAAGTAAACATTTATTGAGTACCTACTGTGTACCAGATATTACACAAGTCTTGGTGGTAAAATGGATGCAGACACAGCTTTGAGCTCATCCTAAGCCTCTCATAATCTGGTTGCTGTGTGTCTCACTGGTGATGCTCCTGAGGATGCCCAGGCCAGTCAAGTGCTCACTGGATACTCCACACATCCTCTTTCCTCTGTGGAGAATTCACTTCCATTTCATCTTTACCTTGTGAACTCCTACTCATCCTTCCAGGACACAATTTTCTGTGAAGATTCCTCAGCTATGAGGCAGAATTCAGATCCTCTTCTTCTTTCCCCACAGCATCCCTGGGTGTTCTTACTACTTCCTTAGCACGAAGCACTGTAATTATTTGTCTGGGAGTTGGGAGAGCCTATAGTCCAGATACTGTCATCTTTCATTTTTTTTTCCCGTCATTTTGCATGGCACTTCCCAACTACCATATGGAAAAGAGAAAGCAAATTACCATGTTGTCACTGTAAGCAATGGGAGTACTATGTTGAAAATGGCAGGTACCCATCTCCTAGAGATTGGGACTTCTGAAGCCAGATGTCATTTTGCATTTGGGAACATGTGGCCCCTCCCCTTCCAGCTTCCTGAGGAATCTTTAATCTGGTAACTGGCGAATATTCCCTAGTCTTCACTTAAAGCAGCCAGTCTCTAAGGAGAATGTGGGGTGGCGGGGGGCATCCAAGAAGTCAGAAAGGGAGAGCCACTCCATGTGATATTCTGTGGTAGAAACATGTAGACTCAGGGAAATGAGCAACAGTTTGAAGCCACATCCATTTTTGCCAACCAGGCAGCCACATGCAGTACAAGCCACGGAGACTCCCACTGGCCAAGCCACATAGCAAATATTCAAGGATCAGTACATTCAAAGAATGTAATTAGGTCCTCTAACAACCAGGCCTCATTTTTTGTGTGGGGGGTGGAAAATGCCACAGAAAGAAAGCAGAGCAAAGCAAAGAAAAAGACAACTCTAACTATAGGCTTCTCTGAAACCATGAGCTGTCACTATAAACATCAACATCAACCATCCTGGTTCTGGACATCTTTCCAGGTCCAGATGGCTAATATATTTATTTTTTTAAAAAAATATTTTATTTATTTGACAGAGAGAGACACAGCGAGAGAGAGAAACAAGCAGGGGGAGTGGGAGAGGGAGAAGCAGGCTTCCCGCCAAGCGGGGAGCCCAATGTGGAGCTCGATCCCAGGACCCTGGGATCATGACCTGAGCCGAAGGCAGACGCTTAACGACTGAGCCACCCAGGTGCCCCCAGGTGGCTAATATGTTTAAAAAAGAGAAACTAGTAAGCTCTCAGCTAAGGAGGAGGAGGAGAGGGAAAGGAGGAGGGAGAATAAACACTAATTCATCAACTCAAAAAGAACAGAATCTTTACACCCATCCGCTAGCTGCTCCTCACCCATCTCCCCTCGTGCGACCAAAAGGAAGAGGGTGGAGACACCTGAGACCTACCCCAGCTTCGCCTAGCGTGCCTTGTGGTATAAAAAAGCTGGTAACTAGAGAAAGCCATTCCTCAGAGTAGCAAATCCTCTTCTGGGTTTGCCTCTGCCCCTCCTGACACTCCCTTTCCCCCTAATTCCCAAACATGGCCTCATGCCCCTGAGCCGCGCCCCCTCCCCGCTCCCCAAATGAACAGCTGAATTGCCCTGACACAGTATCTTCCGAGAAGCTGTCCGGGGAGCACGCCTAAGTACGAGTGGGCTGCGGAGGGTTGGGGCAGAAAGGGCGACCTGGTTCAAAAGTAAAGTCATGGGAAATAATGAGACTGTTCCGCCCAGCTCCCAGCCAGCCAGGGGAGCAGACTGCCCTTTCAAATTGGGTGTCCCAGCTTAGGCAGCTGAAATAACTGGTCACGGAGAGCTGCAAGCAAATTGCTTTGACAAGGCTGTTACTGTTGTAAGGGTTCAAGGGTGCCGGCCACTAGGTCAGCGGCTGCCAATCAAGCAGACAGAAAAAGCCGCTCATTGAGCCTGTGATTTCCACCTAGGCCGCAATTATCCCTGACTATTCCTGCACCTCAGCAGCGCCTCTGATTAAACCTGCCTCCCTTTTACATCTCTTTCAGAGTGCGCTTCACACACTAATTAGTTGCCGGCTCTCCACTGAGATGTCAGACCCTCCGTCAATTTATCTCTATTTCAGCCTGCTCAGAGTGACTTCCCCAGTTATCAAAATTTAATCATGCCTTCAAAAATGTTGAAAAGTGGTCATTAGAGGCAAAAGGCCACAGGATACAATATTCATTTTTCTCTATCTTCCAGCCATCCAGCTGGCATCTATAATGGATATCCTGGGGGCTGTGAGAACACGTTGATTTATGCAACCCCGGCCCTGCTCTCACTGTGCTCCACCAGGCTGTGTGAGAGAACAGGTTTTAACAAGGTCTGAGGTGGGAGGACATTAATCACGGCAGCATTGTATGTGGAAAAGGGTGCTGTGTAGTCAAAGAACCCCCTACAGTAGGGCAGTTAGATTTTTTTTCTTACCACCTTCTCGGTGATAAAAGGGAGTTTGACAATTGATTAGACCTTTCTGTAACCTTGCAGCCCTGGGAAATGATGAGAGAGAGAAAAGAGGAAGAGAATGATTCTCATACCGACGGTTTTAAATGTGCAATAACTTTATGATTCTTGACTGAGACTGGCTATCAAAATCAGTCCCAACTCAATACCATCTAAAAAAGAAGATCATTCTTGGAATAAGAGCCCTTCTGGCCGGATGTGTCAGAGCCAATCACAGGCACTGGGGTCCCGCGGTGACTGCTGGCCGCCTCATACGGTGGGTTCTGATAAAAATCACATCTGATAAATTCACCTCTGCCTGCCTGCTTGGCTGGAGAGAAGGTTTTAGTCCAAAATCAACAGTGATGAACTGAAACCTATTGGCAACTGGGAAGTGCTTTTCACCCTCCCTCCGTTTTGTTTCAGGGCTATGCACTTCACTCTGTGGGCTCTCCTTTCTCCTTCCCGTGTGGTTCCCGAGCCAAGGAAGGGAAGGGCGGACACTGGGCCTTGTCCCTCTGGCTGCCACAGCAGCAAAACACATCTCTGCCTGGTGTCCCCACTCCCCTGATACATTCTGATCTTTAATACCCACAGCCCCTCTCCCGGCTCTTCCCAGCCCCTGCTGCTGAAAGCAACGTCTCCTGTCACACAGAACATGCAAGCTGATTTTTCTGTCTTTTATTCATGGCAGAAATGTCTCATGTTAACACTTCTTTTGATCCTCATTCCAGTCATTCTTTGATGCATGTGGCGGAGGGAGAAATGGTCAAATAAAAAGCCTTTAGATAACAAACTCACAAAGGCCCTGAGTCGCATGATAGAAATGGGCCAGGGTGAGGATTTGACTGTAAGCCTTTCGTACCCACCTTCACGTTCTTACCCTCTCTCCTATGCCCATCCTTCCACATTCCGAAGCCCAAAATGACCTTGTTTCTTACTTCTCTGGGAATTCAGCCTAGGTCTAGAAAGGAGAGGGGGCAGCCACACAGAATATTCAGAGGTGTATCCTGACCCTCAGTGTTAAGCCCAGAAAAGCAAGGGAATTTCTTCTGTTTATGTTGGAGTGACAGGGAAGGTGATTCATCTGAAATGATACCTATATGCAGAGCTCAGGCCCCAGCCACATTTCTCCCACTGCCATTCTCCTCTACAGGAGGATCAGGCTTATGGTCAAACCCAGAAGCAGGCCAGACTAGGAAAGAGGGAGGCAAATGGGAAGGAAGTGAGGTGTTGTTTCACTTAGTTTGTTGATTTCTGCCCCCCAACATAGGCTGTCCCGTTATGGAATACACTCCAGATAGAAGGTCAAGAACACAGACCTGGTAACAATGGCTTCAAATACAGAAAAGTGGTAAGAAAGGATTGCACACATTACCTTGAAATGGCACTTTTATCGACAGTGGATCCCAGCACCATTGGTTTTGAACCCAGTCGCGATGAGCCCTATGCACCTCCAGCCAGACTTGTTATCAAGCTTGGAGCCTGTCCTATATTAGACTTCACTTTCCAAACTACAACTGCATCTCTCCAGACACTCTACCTTATATTTTTAATCCTGTATCAACAGGGACCCATGGGCTGTCTTTAGTAACACAAGGTATCCATCCTTGTTACTTGTGTTTCTCCCAGACCTTGAGAACATACCCCAGTGCTGCATAGTGTGGCAAGCACTTGCTCTGGACACAACCCTAACACTGAGAAAGGGAAAAATACAAATAAAGTTATAAACACCTATGCCCCACCCATGAATAAATGACCAGAATTACTGACTGAATGATGTAATCTGTTACTATGTGAAAGTACAGAGTCTCTCGAGCTTGTGAATCCAATGAGATCTGAACAGAGAGAATGGCATCATGGGGTAAAATGGAAAGATGTTGCCATCATAGTCATATGTAAAAATGGAGAACATTTTACATTATCAGCAGTGTTTGCCATAAGAAAGCACAAATTTGTAAATTTGAATGCACATAAAGGGAAGTTTTTTGATAACAGTATCTGATTCTATTTACTCTACCAAGAAGGATGTTTCTACATTTTTGGACTGTTTTACTGCCTCAGCACTTTAAAGATAAGAAAAATAATCTACCTTCCCCAAATTTGTTTAATATTATTTAGAGCAGGTGTATTTAACCTAAGGTCCACAGATGCCCTCTCCCCAGCCAAGAGGTCCCTTGGTATAATTCAGAGGGTCTGAGAATTTGGGTGAAAAAGTATTACTTCATTTTCAGTACCCTCCAGCTGTAAGTGAACATTTCGTTCAATTAGGAATACAGACCACAGAGCACACTAGTAGTGGCAGAATGTGAGTGTGTGTTTATCTTTCTGCATTTCGTGGTGCACATCAGTGCGAGAATGATCAGAAGCTCATTATGTCTCATTATCCAAATATTGAATGTTTTTCATGAGATCTATGGTATGGCTGGCAAAAACAAAAACAAAAAACAAACACACACACAAAGCATAATAACTAGGTGGCCACATAGTTTATTGTCTAAGCCAGGACACTTTGAGAGTGATAGAGACACTATTAATAACTATGACAGGACAACAGTTGTAAACTGGAATTGTTCCCCAATGAGCTATGCAGTATGGCCACATTAACATTAATTTAATTTCATGTAATATTAATAACATTTTGCCTATTTCCATCTTTAAGCCATTCAGACAAGTCTACCCATCCTAAAATATATTATGAGAGAGAGTGAAAAAAGTCCACAGATTAGCCCTGCAGAGTTTGCATGTGAATAAGTCTTGCTGCAGAATTCCAGATCTGAGTTATGTGGAGTCAAGAAGACAGAGTGCAGTATCTATGTCTTGGGCTTCAGTAGCTAAATTTTAATCTAGACCAGCTGAACAAATCCAATCCCTCAATTCAGAGGAAGGTACACAGGATATTTTTTAATACCTGGCAACAATGATTCTTTAACAATGGCTTACATAAAATAATTCTGGTATATCATTTTTGATCACCATAATGCATATAAACAAGTAAGACTCTTTAAGACTGTACTGCTATTACATTAAAATCCTTCTTCCATCAGCTCACTGTTAGCAAGAAATATCCCCCCATAAGTAATATAATTAATCATACAGGACAAAGCTATTTTTATGTAATAAATTTGATGTTCCATTACTCTCAACTATGGATATTAAAAATGTGAAGGGAAAAGTCAGCAATATTGGGGAACAGAATTACAATATACTCAGCCCACCAGCCAACAAATCATTTTATAACACACAAATAATTTAATAGTAAAATAGTAAAGGGATTTTCAATGCATATTCTTTATCCCTACCCAGTTTGCTGGGGAGCTCCATTGCCAGCTCACCACTTCTGGCCTACATGCATTCCTGTATGCCTTTGGTGACTCCATCTCAGTGCCTAAGGAATCACTAGAAGTGCTTATGTAATACATGAGTTGTCACCTGCCAAGGAGGTAAAAGAAATGGAAAATCCAGCTAGATGACTGCTAATGTTCCTTGAAATTTAAAGATTCCATAATTTTGAATTCAATATAACAAATTTGGCTATAAAAATATCTTAGAATATGTTTCAACATCCAATTCCAGACTGTTAGATTAGCCATGACATTGGGTTAACTATGTCAATGCTTCCACCCAACAGTGGTTTTTATTAGGACATATCTCTCTTATGGAATCTGTAAGTTGAAGGGGATACATCAGAAGATTCCTGACACCATCCCAAGCAGTCCTTATTCTACAATCTGAAAACACTGAGCTTTCAAAATAAAAGAGGGAAAGTCATTGAAAAAAAAAAAGTATCCAAAATTAAAGCCATGGTTCTATATTAATTACAGGAAGGTGAAAAGAAAATGTTTTCCAGAGTTTTAGGAATGCCCACATCCAGAAAGATACAATAAATACACTTTTCCCTGTGATCCCAACAAGTACAACTAAAAACACTGGACAGTATATACAAAACAAACTAAGAAACTCTGAAAGTCGGAGAGAAGAAAATAAACTGGCCAGGAACCTCAGTGGCCAAGTAACAACATGATGGTGAGTTCCCTGGGTTTTCTTTTGCCTCGTATTTCTCAGACTTGGGGCAGAAGCCAACAACCAGAAATGCCAAAGAGATCAGACAAGAGTCCCAATAAGAAGCAGCTGTCTCCATCCAAAAGACCAGAAAAAAGGGCATCCTATCAAGACAGACACATTTTTAGATGAGAATCATTCTACATCAGCCAAACAACAAAGAAAAAACTACTGCCATCCTCACCCACACTCCAAATGAGAAGCTAGATTTCCACCCTCGAGAGTTTGGATGTCCCAACACCCCCACCAGGATAGTTTCAGAGAAGATAAGTAAGGATCTGGGACTTTCCTCCCTGCCAACTGGTAACAAGCTCCTCCCTCCCCACCGTAGTGCCAGTGTAGACCACATGGAGACCCTGGAATTCCACCTCCATCTTTCAGTAACAAGACTCCTGACCACTTCTCCATTGAGGTAGTATCAGCGAGACCTACTAGAGAACTAGAACTCTTCCCATCTCAAGACAGTAAAGAGGCCAGCTCCCACCACAGTATCACTGGAGACCACAGGGGAGACTGAATCCCATCCCTGCCTAGCAGGAACAAGGACAACCCTCTTCTGAATTAAGAGACAATGAGTAGGGAATTTAGACTTCTATCTCCACCTAGAAGTAACAAAGTGGTGCCTCTGTTTCCCCTGCCAAAGCAGTGTCAGAGAAAACTAACTCAAACAAAAGGCTTAAAATAAGATCCCAAATTCTCATAACATAATGTGCAACTGTCTAGATTTTAATCAAAAACTACTGATCATACTGAAAAGATCTCAAACCGAATGAAAAAACAATCAACACTGAGAAGACACAGATGGTACAGTTACTAAACAAAAATTTGATAGTAACCATGATAAAATGCTTTAAAAAGAAATTACAAAGAAAAAAATAGAAAGTCTCAACAAAGAAATAGAAACTATAAGCAAAGAAGTAAAAGATATAAAGAACCAAATGAAAATTTTGATTTTTGATTTAATTTTTTTTTTTTTTTGCCAAATGCAAATTTTAGAACTAAAAAATACAATAACCAAAATAAAAATCTCAGTGGGTGGGCTGAAGGACAGAATCAAGGAGATGAGAAGAAAGAACTATTGAACTGGAAGATAGAAAACAAGAAATTGCCCAATCTAAACAACAGACAATACATTGGGAAAAAGTGAATAGAGCCTCAGGCACTTTTTAGCCAAAGATCTAACATTCATGTCACCAAGTCTCAGGAGAGCAAAAAAAGGGGCAAGGCTGAAAAAGTACTCAAATAAATAATAGCTAAAAACTTCCCAAATCTGGCAAGAGACATAAACCTAGATTCAAGAAGGTGACTGAACCTAAACAGGGTAAATCCAAAGAAATCCATGCCAAGACATTATAATTAAACTTCTGAAAACTAAAGATAGTGAAAAAAGTCATGAAAGTAGCCAGAGAAAACTGACATCTTACATATAGGGGAAACAATTTTTTTTAAAGATTTATTTATTTATTTTGGAGAAAGAGAGCATGTGAGCAGGGGGAGGGGCAGAGGGAAGGGGAGAGGAAAGAATATCAAATAGACTCCCTGCTGAGCATGGAGCCCAATATGGGGCTCGATCTCATCACCTGAGATCATGACCTGAGTTGAAATCAAGAGTCAGACACAACCAACTGAGCCACCCAGGCACCCTGGAGAAATAATTTTAGAATAATATCTGACCATAGAGGCCAGAAGGAAGTGGCATGATATTTTCCAAGTACTAAAAGAACAAAAACTGTCAATCCAGAACCTCATACCTAGCAAAAATAACAATAAAATTGACCAACCTCTAGCAAGACTGACCAAAAAAAGAGACACAAATAACAGTATCAAGAATGAACCAGGGGAGCGCCTGGGTGGCTCAGTTGGTTAAGCGACTGCCTTCAGCTCAGGTCATGATCCCAGGGTCCTGGGATCGAGCCCTGCAGCGGGCTCCCTGCTCAGCAGAGAGCCTGCTTCTCCCTCTGCATGCCGCTCTGCCTACTTGTGCTCTCTGTGTCAAATAAATAAATAAATAAATAATCAATTAATTAATTAATTAATAAAAGAATGAACCAGGGATATCATACAGACCCTGTAGGCATCAAAAAGAGAATGCTATGAATGACTCTACATACATAAACTTGATAATTAAGATGAAATGGACCAACCTTTTATAAAATATAATCTATTACAACTCACCCAAAATGAAATAATTTGAACAGCACCACAGCTATTCAAATTTTAATAATTCAGAATTTTAAAACTCCCGAAACAGATAGCCCCAAGCCCAGATGGTTTCATCAGAGATTTCTACCAAACATTTAAAGAAGAATTAACACCAATTATTCAATATATCTTTCTGAAATTAGAAGAGGAGGGAACACATTCCAATTAATTTTATGAAGGTAAAAATATCCTAATATCAAAACTACAGAGAGAGTACAAAAAAGAAAGCTATAGGCCAATATCCCTCATCAATAAGGACAAAAGAATTGGCAACAAAGTATTAGCAAATAGAATTCTACATACATAAAAATAATGATATACCATGACCAAGTCTCATTCATTCCAGGAATGTGAAGTTGATTCACTATTCAAAAATCAATCAGTATAATGCATCCACTAACAGGTTAAAGAAAAAAAAAATCACATGATCATAATCATCAATGCAGAAAAAGCATTTGACAAAATTTCAGTCATGATAAAAACTTAGAAAAATAGGTATAGAAGAGAATTTCCTCAATTTGATAAAAGAGCATCTACAAAAGCCTACAGCTAACATTTGACTTCATGGTGAAAGACTGAATGATTTCTCCCTAAGGCCAAGAACAAGGCTTATTTAACATATGCTGGAAGTTTTAGCCACTGAAATAAGGCAAAAGAGGAAATAAATGACAAAATGATGGTAAAGGAAGAAGTAAAACTGTCCTAATTTCCAGATGACATGATTGTCTAGGTAGAAAATCCCAAGGAATACAATAAATAATACAATTAAACAACAAACAATAAAACTCCTAAACCTAATAAGTGAGTTCAGCAGGGTCACAGGATACAAGATAAACATATAAAAATCAATTATATCCCTATATACTAAAAATGAGCATATAGACAGTGAAATTAAAAATTCGATATCATTTATAATCACTCACAAAAGTAAAATATTTAGTTGTAAATCTAATGCAACATGTACAGAACTTATACACTGAAAACTATATAATGCAGATGAAAGAAATCAGACTAATAAATGGAGAGACAGTATGTTCAAGGATTGGAAGAATCCACATAGTAAAGATGTCAACTCGCCTCAAAATGACATTGAAGCAATGCCTATTAAAACCCCAGTAAGACTGTTATTTGTGTGTGCATACATACATACATATACGTATATGTGTATATGTATAAAATACACATACATACACACATAATTATCCTAAAATTTCTGTGGAAAGGCAAAGCAATTTAAATAGCAAAAACAATTTTGAAAAAGAACAAGATGGGGAAGTGGGGGAAATCAGTCTACCTGATTTCAAGACTTATGATATAGCTACAGTGATCAAGGGCTATGTGGTACCAGCAAAGGGACAAAAGTCAATGGAAAAGAACAGAGAACCCAGAATACACTCACACAAATATGCTCAACTGATTTCAACAAAGGTGCAAAACCATACAATAGAGAAAAAAATAGCCTTTTCAACAAATGGTGCTGGCTCAATTGGACATCCATAGGAAAAGAAATGAACCTCAACCTAAGCCTCACACCTTATTAAAAAATTAAGTCAGAATAAGTCATAAACTAAACATAAAACTGTAAAACTTTAAGAATAGGAGAAAATTTTCAGGATACAAGGCTAGGCAAAGAGTTCTTAGACTTTATACCAAAAATATAAGAGGAAAATTTGATATATAGATATCAACATCAATATTTTTGTTGTGATATTGTACTATATTTTGCAAAATGTTACCATTGGGGGAAACTGAGTAAAAATTACATGGGATTAACTCTGTATTATTTCTTTCAACTGCATGTGAACCCACAATTATCTCAAAATAAAAAATAAATTTTAAAGCTGTCAGAAAAATAAACAGGAAGAGTATCATTTAAGCTATAATTAGATTTTTAAAAATAGCTTCAAATCAATTAGAAGAAATGGTTACATTAAATTTACTTTAAAACTTGTTTCTATGTAATTTCTCTCAAATTGAATGAGCTACACTTCTAATCCTAGCTACAATAGAATAGCTTTGTAGCAGACCAACAATCCTGCTGAAATATAGACAATTTAGATTTTTTTTTAAAAAAAACATCTATTTGAAATCATTATAGAGTTGCTGAGAAAGCCAGAATTTATGGAATCAGATCCTAGGGAAAGAGAAAACTAATAGAGAAAAGTCAAACTTTCTGCATATCCCTTTTCTTTTCGGAGTATCTGTTCATTCTTCGGTCAGTCAAGGTGTTGAGAAGCCAGCTGAGCCTTATGCCATCTCATACACCAAAGAGACAAAAAATGGAGTTCAGTACTACCAAGGTTGGAAGGACTTCAGCAGCCAAGATCTTGAAAAGAAGGCAGGTGCAGAAATGTGAGCTGGACACTCAAGTTTCCTCTTGAGACATTTGCCTAATAAGCTGCACAAAACAAGAGGCTATGAACCCAAGTAGAAATTAGTTTAAAAACACTGCAGACTACTGGGTATTTACCCCAAAGATACAAAAGTAGGGACCCGAAAGGCTACGTGCACCCCGATGTTTATAGCAGCAATGTCCACAATAGCCAAACTGTGGAAAGAGCCAAGATGTCCATCGACAGACGAATGGATAAAGAAGATGTGGTATATATATACAATGGAATATTATGCAGCCATCAAAAGGAATAAGATCTTGCCATTTGCAACGACGTGGATGGAACTGGAGGGTATTATGCTGAGCGAAATAAGTCAGAGAAAGACATGTATCATATGACCTCACTGATATGAGGAATTCTTAATCTCAGGAAACAAA
>NW_022589740.1:18040800-18074874 GCF_004348235.1 Phoca vitulina | reverse complement strand
GGAGGGATGGGGTGACTGGGTGATGGACACTGGGGAGGGTATGTGCTCTGGTAAGCGCTGTGAATTGTGCAAGACTGTTGAATCTCAGATCTGTACCTCTGAAACAAATAATGCAATATATGTTAAGAAAGAAAAAAAGAAGAAGAAGAATGTAGCAGGAATGGAAGAATGAAGGGGGGGAAATCGGAGGGGGAGAAGAACCATGAGAGACAATGGACTCTGAAAAACAAACTGAGGGTTGTAGAGGGGAGGGGAGTGGGGGATGGGTTAGCCTGGTGATGGGTATTGAGGAGGGCACGTTCTGCATGGAGCACTGGGTGTTATGCACAAACAATGAATCATGGAACACTATATCTAAAACTAATGATGTAATGTATGGGGATTAACATAACAATAAAAAAATTTAAAAAAAAAAAAAAAAAAAAACACTGCAGAGTTTGAGGCAGTCTCATAGTATTTAGGATACAAAATTAGAAGTCCAAGATCTACTAGAGATGAAGATGTTGTCCCAGTTGGAAAGCCAGGAGAGCTCTACCCAGAGGTAATGGCAAACTCAAAATAGATTGAGCCTTACAAAGACTGAAAATCACCCTCAGGCCAGCTCAGTCTCTACTTGG
This sequence comes from Phoca vitulina, assembly GCF_004348235.1. NCBI lineage: Eukaryota > Metazoa > Chordata > Mammalia > Carnivora > Phocidae > Phoca > Phoca vitulina. The sequence goes on along the minus strand of NW_022589740.1, from coordinate 18,074,257 downwards.
ACCAAGATGATCTGCCCTTCAACTGCCTACAAGAAGACTGAATAAATCCTACTCCAAGGAAAGAACATTACCTAACCTTCTATAGTTTTCATAAGTGATGCCACGTATTCAATTAAAACACTTACTGGCAGACCTGTACCTCTGAAACAAATAATACATTATATGTTTAAAAAAAAAAAAAAAAGAAGATAGTAGGAAGGGAAAAATGAAGGGGAGGAAATCAGAGCGGGAGACGAACCATGAGAGACTGTGGACTCTGAGAAACAAACTGAGGGTTCTAGAGGGGAGGGGGGTGGGAGGATGGGTTAGCCTGGTGATGGGTATTAAAGAGGGCACGTACTGAATGGAGCACTGGGTGTTATATGCAAACAATGAATCATGGAACACTACATCAAAAACTAATGATGTAATGTATGGTGATTAAGATAACATAATAAAATTTAAAAAAAAAAAACAAATACTTACTGGCATAACAAGAAAGAGAATAAACAGAGGGAAAACCAGAAATGGGCTTACAAGTAACTAGTATATTGGAGTTATCAGATAAAGATGTTAAAATAATTACTGTCAAAGAAAAAAATGGCAAAATAGAAAATCAGAAAACCAGAATCCATAAGAAAAAGTTAAATGGAATTCCCCAATTTAAAAATACAATAATTGAAATTAAGGAGATCACAAAAGACAGCTTGAAAAGCAGGACTGGACCCAGCAGAAGAGAAAATAGTTAACTGGAATGTTTAGGTAAAAAATATCCAGACTGAAGCATTAAGAGTCACAAGAATGAAAAGTACAGAAAAGAGTGTATGTGTGATACTGTGTTAAAAATCTCATATATATATATATATATATAATTAGAGTCCCAAAAGCAGAGGAAAGAGAAAATAGGACAGAATAAAATTTAAAGAGATTAAAAATTGAGTAATTTCCAAAACCGATGAAAGACATCAAGCCACATGTTTAAGAAATGCTAGCAGGAGGGGCAGCTGGGTAGCTCAATTGGTTAAGTGTCTGCCTTCAGCTCAGGTCATGATCTCAGGGTCCTGGGATTGAGCCCCACATCAGACTCCCTGCAGCAGGGAGTCTGCTTCTCCCTCTGCCTCTGCCCGCCCCCATGCTTTCTCTCTCAAATAAATAAATAAAATCTTTAAAAAAAAAAAAAAGAAAAAGAAATGCTAGCAGGATAAATACAAAGAACACCATATCTAGGCTCATCATAATCAAAGAGCTAAAAACTAAAGGCAAAAACAAAAGCAAGCAGAAAAGAAGACATTATCACTAAAAAAATAAGAAGTCTGAGAGTTTTTTTAAATAAAAACAACAGAATACCTTTAAAATGCCACCCTAGAATTTTAAACTTGGTAAAAAAGCCATCAAAGCTGAAAGACAAAAACATTTCCAGACTAACAGAAACCAGGAGATCCACACTAAAGGAAATGTAAAGGGAACTGTTCTAGAAGGGAAATTAGACAAAGAGATGCAGTAAGAAATAAGGTACAACAGAGTATGTTAGGTGGATGAATCTAAAATATTTTTTAAATCAATAATCTCCTGAAGGATTTAAAATGTAAGTAAAATTTAAAAGTATGACAACAACAATAACAATCAGGAAGGGCGTTAATTGAGGTATATTGTTTTTAAAACAGTGCCACAAATCTTTTGATGCTCCTCTATCAAGAGCTATTGACTATCCCCTTCTCTTGAGTCCAAATGGACTTGAGATTTCTTAAACCACTAGAGTGTGGCCAAAGTGAAAATACGTGACTTTCAAGGCTAGGTCATAAAAGGTCACGCAACTTCCACCTTGCCCTCTTGTTCTTTGAGCCCTGAGTCACCATATAAAAAGCTAACTCTTTGGCCACCTTGCTGAAGAGACCACATAGAGGACCTCTGATCAGTAATTACAGCAAGTCCATCATCCTTCAGCCATCTCAGCCCAGACACCAAACATGTGAGTGAAGAAGCCATCTGTTCAAGTCACTCCAGCCAGTCAAGTCATCCCAGGTGAGGATCCAGACATCATGGAGCAGAGACAGCCATCCCCACTGTGCCTTTTCAAAATTCCTAACTCAGAGAATCCAGGAACTTAACCAATTGGTTACTGTTCAATGCTACTAAATTTTAGGGTACTTTGTTACACTGCAAAAATAACAAGAACAGAGAGATCAAGTCACTGTAATGTCCTAGAACTGTCTGAGAAACAGTAAGAGAACTAACTTATATTAGAGTCTGATAAATTAAGGATGCATCTTGTGGTCTTTAGGTAATCTTTAAAAATATGAGGAAAGTATGTCTAATTAAGCCACATATGCAAATATTGCTCATTCACTCTTCATAAATTGCATATGCTACTTAAGTTTGGGTTTTGAAGCTTCTTGGGAGAAATCAGTGCAATATTTTAGAGAAACTGTCAGTATCTTTACCTGTACTACGTCCATATATGTCACCATCACCCACCACACACGCTCTTTCACCCTGAAAACTGTAACAGGCGTAGGTGACAGAAGAGGGGTGGAAACCCCCAACGGCCAAGGCATTTTGTTTAGATCCTATGGAAACATAAGATCCTGAAATAAATACTGGAAAATCTCTTTCCAGTTTTAGCTCCAACAAAGGAGGAAGCTTCACATATTGAAACTGAGTTCTAGTGTCATCTCTGCCACTATTCAGCTATGTGACCCGGAAAAAAAAAAAATCACTTAAAATATAAGATTCAGCTTTCTAGAATGAAGAATTTTAAAACTAAAAGAGATGAGCTTTTCCAACCCATTATATAATGTAAACCATAAAATAAAGGGGTTGCACAAGATCATTTCTAAACCTCTCCAGATTTTAAAATTCAGTAGGAAAACATTTGCCTTTGCAACGAATATAGGTTCTAGTCAATAGATATAAAGCCCTGAGAATAGTTAAGTACTTAAACAAAAAGAGCTTTTTTCCCCTTCTACCAATTACTCTCTTATTCCTCTACATTTCTCTCCTCTACCCCACAACTACAGATATGTATGAAAGCTATAATTTTCATTAAAAGACTCATGCAGATTCATAGCTGAAGTTATACAGTTTCCAAAATTAAAGTGCAGACAATTAACCCACAAAATAGAGCTCATACAGTATTTGTTTCTTGTTTCTAGTTATATGTCAGCAAAATGAAAACATGGCAATGCTGCATAGTATCTGCTTGAAAGAAATTTGGTGCAAGCAAGAAAGAGCACTCCTACATCTCATTCGTTTCACTCAAAGCACAGAAGATACACAGATACAAAGCTATAAGATATCCAGCGTAGACTAAGGTCAGGTGGGCACTATGAATACTGAAGAAAGAGTACAACCATCTGAATAAATGACATTCTTTGAAAATGTGCAACTCAACATAACAAAACATCGAAGGGTCTTCTGGTCTCTGTTTCATCCAATGTGTGAAAATAATCGCAGATGGCCACGGGAGCTGTGAGGCTGGAGGCAGGAGCACCTTGCATGGAAGACAGACTGAGGACCTACTGGAAGTTTCTTGAACCTCTCACCCATAACTAGGGTATAAAAATTGTCAGGATATGTAGAGAGCTTGAGTGGTTCTATGACAAGTGAACTCCATGAGCAAATACTGAATTAGGGAACAACCTGACTTTCATAGGTTGTTGGGGACAGAAACAAAAAAATAAACAAACAAAAAACAAAACATGAGACTTTCTCAGGGACCAGATGTGGGTCCATGCATGGAATAAAGTTGGGGTGGGTTGTTTTAGAGTCAGTACAAAGAAGGCTGCTTAAGTGGAATCTCAGAAGATGGAAGCCAAAGAATTTCTAAAGGCTATGGAAGGAGCAGGCAGCCAGAGAGAAGAGAGATAGAGCAATGAAAGAGTGATAACATAACTCGGCAACTTGGAGCAGGATGTTCCTCACTGTACTCAGGAAAGCAAAGATTTTGCTATTTCATTTTTTAGTTCTAGGGAATTTTTATAATATTGCAAATAACTTGGTGTATAAGAATAGTATGAAAAAGTGGAAGAAACTAGTCTTAGACATGCTTTATCTTTAAGGATTGGTGATTTCTTAATAATTTTCATCAATGTATGTCAATGAATCAATTGACAGTACATTGTACACCTACCATATGTCGAAAGTCACATGGGCTTTGAAGATGCGACAAGAAAATTACCGGATATTTGTTGTGCCAAAGAGCTGTTCATCTATGTCTGAAATCATTGCCTAATAATATGCTGGTCTTGCCACATGAGGATAAGGCACTGACCACTTGGTGTCCTTTCTCCAGTTGCTACAATGGCTCTGTCTTTAGACATCCTCTGTGGATCATCTGGTCTACCCTAGGAATCAGAACAATGCACTGTACAAAGACGAGCTGGAATTGGCCAAACCCTGTGGCTTCAGGTTCAAATAGGACAGGAACACTTCACCCACACAGGGATAATATGCTATAGAGAAATCAGGATCCATGAAAGCCTACCCTCGAACTCATGTAATTCTTCCCGAGAGAAAGGATCATTTGTATTGATATATTCTTGTGGGATAACACAATCTGTTCTGACTATACACATATTGTATTAAAAGACCATTTTATCTACAGGGTATCAATTTTAGCTACAGAAAAATAAATCAATTGGAGCACTGCCTACCTACATAACTCCTTAGTGCTAGTATGCTGTGTTTCCCAGTTTGTGGCTTCTGTCTTTATTGTCTCCCAATAACAGAACTGTGTCAATACCTCCATTTTCATTAAGTGAATGGGCTAGAATTCACTGGTCAAACACAGTGACACCTGGTTATGATCACTGTGCTTTATATCTACATAATGGAAAATGTGTCTCAATCTTATATTAGTTCCACTGCTTATATTCCTGGGATCCAATGGTCTGGACTATTTTTCCTCTTCTCTCCACCACAAGAAATACAGTTCAAAAAAAAGCAGGTGTGCACAAAATTCCACTGTGTAGTGCACACAGTGGGTATTCAGTTAATGCTTGCTGAACTGTGAGAAGCACCATATTAGCATACAAACTCAATCCATATAGTAAATGTGATTTATACCCTACACATAGGAGTGAACAAATTCATTCTGATTCTCCATTTGCTTGTGATGAGCAAGTGATTCCACATGTATTTTTATTAAGCTGACGGCTTCCTGACGAAGGTATGAAAGAACAGCCTACACGGACATAGCCCACAGTTTACTGAGGTCCTATATATGCTGTGGATGACCAAAAACCAAGTAGTCTCCCCTGTTTAGAAACCCTGTGCATGGGGCACCTGGGTGGCTCAGTCGTTAAGCGTCTGCTTTCGGCTCAGGTCATGATCCCAGGGTCCTGGGATCGAGCCCCGCATCGAGCCCCGCATCGGGCTCCCTGCTCCATGGGAAGGCTGCTTCTCCCTCTCCCACTTCCCCTGCTTGTGTTCCCTCTATCACTGTGTCTCTCTCTGTCAAATAAATAAATAAAATCTTTAAAAAAGGAAAAGAAACCCTGTGCACCTGTAAAACATAAGGTCAATTTGTATGAGTGGAAGGCTTTTTTGAAAGTAACTCAATAAGCCAAAACATCAGATATGACACAAGTCAAACTGTATTCTTCACATACATAGCGCCGTTACAACAGAAAACTTGCGACTTGAGCTTACCTAGAATAAAAAAGTTTTATCTGGGCTTGGGTTACGATTTGGATTTGAGCTACGACCCTGCAGACAGAAACGGCCAGGTGCACAGTTCAGACACACGGCACTCCCATCCTCCTCCACGGGGTTGGAAATTGGTGGAGTGTCTTCTGGGTAAACAGAAAGAGAAGGATGCCGCTTCGACGCCTATCCGGTTCCCAAGGGATATCAGAGGACACTCGAGTCACGTCCAGAGAGACAGGATAACCGCATCACCTGCCACAAAGGATACTCTCGAGAAAGAGTGAAAATAAGCCACGTGCTCTAAAGTCATCCGTGCTTGGCAGAATTACGGCCCTGCTATATTTATACACATGGGTACAGTTTTCATACACTATTATGGTCTCATATTATATATCTTTAAATCATCCTGCAAAAGTTTCTGCCTCGGCCTAATGCTGGCTCTAATTTAGGATGAACAACTACTCTCATAAAGAAAAACTGCGGCCGCTGCTGTTTATTAGGCTGCAGAAAAGGTCTCGCTGACTAATGTCCCAGGATTAAATGAATGTGGAATAATAAGAGCTGATTTATTTGTGCTCTGCTAGGATAAAGCTGCCACTGATTTTACAAGAAACTATTCATCTGAGGCCCACTATAGCTAGTAAATTGTGCCTGTTGCTGAAATTAGTCTCCAGGCCTTCATGTAATCTACAGTGTGGAGTAGCAGTGTGGTAATAAAGCCATTGTGGCTACTTGGTTTATTTAAAAGGTCCCCCTTTTATCCCCAACTTCGGGGATTCTAAAAGTCAACCTTCTGAGATCACTTTTGGAAATTCACCTGTCCCTTACCCACAAACCGCACTTCTAAGCTGCGGAATTTAAAGCCCGAATTGGAAGTATATAGCCCCCAATAAACAAACACCGGAGCAGTCCTCTCTCTCGCGGCAGATTTTTCTTTCTGGCCCAGCACACAAGGACAGCATTTCTCAGGCTCTGAGCATGTACATGGTGGCCAGCAGAAGGTGGCAGGCCCAGGATGAAAAGGGACTATTGTTCCCCCTCTAAAATGTGTTTGGATCTTCTGCGGTCCGAGACCGTCCTCCCCGTCCTCCCCAATTTACCGATGGCAATATCATGCAGGGCCTTGGTGTGGGTTCCTCCGTGAAAGGAAGCATTCAAACAAACCAATGGAAAAGTCTGGCCAACAGAAATCAGCAAAACCAGGTGCAGCTGTTGGAGCCAAGGCAGCATGAATGCTGGAGAGATCTTTGGAGGGAATAGTGACAACCCTAGGTCCCCTCTTGAATAAAAGCTTTACATATTTTATATGAAATGAATAAAAAAATCATATTTTAGACACTGCCGTATAACCTATTCTGGCTCATTGTAGTTATTCAATTGTTGAACTGAAAAATCAAGCGGTATATTAACTTAAGAACCAATCAAAATAGCAACTGCTTCTCTGGAGAACAGTTTTTCTGTGTTATAATTAACAGTACTATCAGAAATCATCTTCAAGTTGCGCTTCATTCTATCCGGCTTTGCTCGTCAGATTGTTTATGGCAGCATGATACTCTGCATGCTTGATCATCAAGACGATGAAAACAATAACAACAACAACAACAATAAGAGTGACCCTAATAGCGCCTACTCAGTGCCTGGCATTTTTCTGAGCACTTTGTGCAATCCCAGCTCCTTGGACCTTCGTAACAATCTTATTGAAAGAGGCATTATTCCCATTTACAAATGAAGAGATTGGAGCACAAGAAGCTACGAAATGTGTCCATGGTTTCCCAGCTGGTAAGTGGCAGGAACAGGATTTGAACCTGGGGGGCCTGGCTCTCAAGGCAGTGGTTCTAACCACTAGGCTACAAAAGAAACTCCAAAGTGTGGAAAACATAAGCATGTGTGGCTTATGGGGTTTCTGAGGACTTGTTTATTCCGGCAAGGGCCAGGAAATCTAGTTGTCTTTATTAAATGCCAGCAGAATATGGAACAGAGTGTATTTTAATACTCGCCCTACCAAAGTGAGCGCCATGTATCCAATTCTGATTCTCCCAATTTCACTTTCTCTGGTTGCAAAACTGTCCTCTGGCTTTCCCCTCTATACTTCCTTTCTCCAAAATCTTCTTTGATGAGAAACAGGATTCTCGCCTGTCTTAGCTTCTCCACCATCTTTCCTAACTGACCTTTCTCTTCCCACAATTGCTCACTTGATGCCATGATCCAGAACCCAGTCGTGTGAGGTTTTCATAATTACTGAAGAGGCGCTGGCCCAGTAACGCACTGAATGACTTGCCTGAGGAGAAAGAGGAGGTTGGAAAACCGCCCCCACATGCCAATCCTGGTCTGTGTCCACATCCTCTCACCTATTCTGACGCCTTGACTCAAGTCTCCATGTTCCAGCAAAGAAAGACCAGCCAGTATCTCCTCTGGCTACACAGTGTTCCCTTCTTGGATTAGCATGCACATAGGCCTCAAAGTACTTTTCTCCAAGGCACAGGATATAGTTATCCTTATCCTTCATGGGTGAGATAGTCTATTAATTTTATGGTGCTTCATTCTGGTTTGTGTGAAATGCTGTAATTTCATTATCAGCTTTGGAAGGATGGGATCAGGGGAACAAGTGGAATCCACTTAGCAGTTGCTAGGAAGTTTGGCCTGGGATTTACTTGTCACTAGTATGGGTGCAAAGTGTTCGCTGTGCTTTGTGACATTCTCCCTCTCTAACGGCAGCTCAGACTTTCGTGGATAATACTTTCCACCCACCGCAGAACTGCTCTCCTGGCTTTGGTTACTGTGACCAAGCTAGAAGTTAGTAGGACTTGTGTATCCATTGTTGTCCTTCTTTTTGTCACCAATTCTCTTTACTTATTCATGAACAAGGGCTGTGTCTCCAAGACCCGGTTTCCCTACCCCTTCTCCTGAATTTCAGATCCTCAATATAAACATTTCATTCGTAGGTGAGGGCTACTGCCTGGGTCCCTGCTACTCAAAATGTGGCCCTCAAATTAGCAGCACAGGCAGGGGCTGGGAGTTTGTCAGAAATGCCCAGTCTAAGGCCCCATCTTACCTCTATTAACTCAGAAGATGCATTTTAACAGGATCTCCAGGTGATGTATATGCACAGAATTTGAGAAGCACGGGTGGAGGTAATAGGAAGTTTTAGGTCCCTAACAAGAGACGGAGCAAGCCAGAGCTTTGGATAAGCAACAATAGTCCAGTTTAGTAAGGACCAAGCCTTTGACTTAGAAATATTCAGGTTTTCCAAACGGTGCAGGCAGCACAGAAAGAGCAGACTGCTTTCACAAGCGTTACCACCAAAATTTCAGGAAGTCCGCCACAGAAGAAGGAAAAGGAAAGAAAGGCGGTATTATATTCTTTATCATTTCTTCTAAGGATACCAACTTCTACTTCACAAAGTTATTTTTTAAAATCAGCGGCAATAATAATTTAAAAGAGCAAGACAACCCCTTAATTTTCTCCCTTGCATCACTGCAAGTATGTAATACGTGAGTTCTCTAAAGCCCACCTCGCTCCTAGTGAGGAGAGGAGAGGCCATGAACTCCAACCACACAACCAACTACTCTTGAGATTGTGAAGAGTTTCTGAGATTCTTTCCACTTCACCAAAAGAAAAATCTATGAACATACTCTTCTCTCTCTCTCTCTCTCTTTTAAAAGGGCCATAGGCACAATTGCTTAAATTTCTCTTAATTTTTATTTCTTCTGGATCTTTCATTTTATTGTAATTTGACCATCTTTTTTTTTTTTAAAGATTTTATTTATTTATTTGACAGAGAGAGACACAGTGAGAGAGGGAACACAAGCAGGGGGAATGGGAGAGGGAGAAGCAGGCCTCCCGCGTAGCAGGGAGCCTGATGCAGGGCTCAATCCCAGGACCCCAGGATCATGACCTGAGCCGAAGGCAGACGTCCAATGACTGAGCCACCCAGGCGCCCCTGACCATCTTTCTTAAAGTCACTTTGAGTTAGTGCACTTCTAGGTTTCTCACTTAGCTATCCCAGTCTTTTAAGCAAAACCTCCTAAAGATATTATGCAAAAAAAATATGCTATGATTCAAGAGAGTCACAAGGCTTTCATAAGTCAAAACTAAGGAAAAGATGATGAGTACTTTCTTTAAGGTTTGTATTAGGGTCAATCTATTGAGTCACAGACTGCTACAGTATAAAAGTTTGTCTTGAAGCCTACAAGCCAGAAAATATCTTAGATAACCATACTTATGCAGTATTTCCATAACCCCTCTTGAAAACTAATCCAGAGTTAAGATGTAATCCTAATATAGTCAACATTCAATTTATTTTAAAAGTTTTACTGAGTGTTACACACATGGATGGCTTATACTTACTTAGTTCTTAATAATAAAGATAACTATTACAATATTTCCAGTAAGACAGAACTCCTCTCTCACTCCTACCCTTCCAACCTACCACTCCCTGACTCTGAGCCAGTTACAGGAGAAGCTTGTTTGCCAACAAAATGAGGGCTGGGCATTGATCAGCTAAATAAAAGAAAACTTGGATTCAAGTAGGAAATATATTTTGAAATTACATCTTAAGTGTTTTCTTCCATTTATCTGGAATAAATAAATGAAAATTCAGTTTGTCTTTATTGTAGAGCATAGCCATTTCTTGGAATAAGAATCCACAGACTGGAATTAGTCACTGATTTTCTTGCACAAATCATATCTACAGTGAGTAATCCGTAATTTCCAACTCCTGAATTTGGTAAAGAACTTAACATTTGGTAATCAAGCTGAATGCAGGAAATTTCTATATTTTAATATATTTTCATAGTTTAATATATTTTTAATATATTTTCCCATGTCTAATATAATAATGATGTGTTAGCTGCTCATATGTAGACTCTCCAAAGTTTCCAAAGAAATAATAACCATATCTTTTCATGCTAACTCTTCATCCTTCTGAATATTATTTAAATGAATGATAATCACTATCAACACCTCCTCTAGACACATGAATGGGGACCCCTGTTCTGGGCCAAACTTTAGAAGTCCACATTTTCGTCCTATTCTTGCCACGTTCCCCTCAATGGAGCCAAAGTGACATGCCCATTCAAAGACCACTTTCTCCTTTCCAAACCATGTTCCGGGGAACCTGGGTGGCTCAGTCAGTTAAGCATCCAACTCTTGATCTCAGCTTAGGTCTTGATCTCAGGGTCGTGAGTTCAAGCCCCACATGTGGCTCCATGCCCAGCATGGAGCCTACTTAAAACAACAACATGTTCCACGTACAACAAGGTCCCTGAAATTCCCCGGCCAAATAGCATGAACAAAGTTTGGATGTAAATGAAGTGTGGAAACCCCGGTTAAGGTGTTCATGTACTACGTGAGATCCCTTGTGGTAAGAGACAAATTTGAGGTTAGAAGAGATGGTGAAAGACTGCAGGGCAAGCTGGTGAAGATGGGACCTCTTTGCACTGCCATGTTTTGCATGGAACACCAAAGATTTTGAGAACTAGAAATTTAAACTTGGCATTCCAAATCATTATCAAGATTTATTTATCATGAAGGAAGGATAGAACATACTTTAAGAGTCTATTAGCTTAAATTATCTTTAAATATTCAGACCCAAGGGATATGGACCTCCACTGGTAATCTTGTTCATGACCCCATCAATGTTAGGGCCAAGCCTAATTATAAGAAGATACATAAATAATTTGGAAAGCACACACAGCTGACTCTTGGCAGACCCACAGCTCAGCTGGTGGGAGCATAGTGACCAGAGCACATACTAGAGCATCCTCCTTGCCACAGACATTTGGAAGCATTTGGCACCTCTGTGTGCTCTACAGATAAAATGGAGAGTACAGATTATTCCAGAAAGGATGTTAGTGGGAGTTGTTTAAAAGCGGTTCTACCATACTGAACTTCACCAAGCGTCAGTCTTGGATCTGTAAAATAAGAATCATTATGTCTAATACACAGGCTTACTGTGAGGAATAAGTATGTCAATCTATAGAGTGCTTAAAATGAGGGCCACACACATAATACCTGGTAACAAGCACACTTTTCCTAGTTATAATATTAATAGTAATATCAAATAATTATACAACACTTAGTATGTGCCCTTGAGATTCCCCTACCATCCCAGTTTAAGCACAAAGAAGGTTAAGTAACTTGCCCTAAGTACACAGAATAGGTAAATGGTAGAGCCAGAATCCAAGCCGAGGCATTCTGACTCCAGAATGTGTTCTTTGGTGAATTTCTCTATTACTTGGAAAGGACCATCTTTTCTATTTTTTACACCTCCTTAAAGTGGTATTGTACTTCAGCTGAGCCTATTAGAAAAACATGCTGGCTATATCAAATGGATCAGTTATGTGGAATAAGTGCTTCATAAACTTTCAAGTGTTACAGCAAACACGGTGAAGATAAAGACATTTCCCAACCTCATCCTATACTCCAAACTTCCGTGGGTCATACAATTTATAAAAGATGATATTTAACTTCTAAGTCATTATGACATCGAGGATATTTCTGGCCATTGTTTTTACATACATCAGTTATTTTATGTTTACATTATGGGTATGTGTTTCTTTTTCAATTACTAAGTGAGCAATTCTACTTCTATCACTGGAATTTTAATTTGTTCATTTTAGCCATCTTTTCACATTTATTATGGCAAATTTTGAGTTGCTTACTAGCCCCCACCTAAGTCAAGGTTATCAAAGAATTTACATGGCATCCTGATATTCCCATATATAAGGCCTACGAGAACCACAAATAACTAGATCAAATTCACAGATGCCAAGACACCGTATCTCACGTATGTACCTCCAAACTAGGCGTGCACTGAGACAATCATGAAGAAATCTTCACCCCACTGAAAGGTAAGTAAAAAGAAAACAACTGCATCATTAAATGAATTTTCACTATATATATCTAGTTCAGAGATTTCAAATTTATGGCTCCTGAGATGAAACCAGTATAGGCTAGCTAGCCCACAGTGTTTCAAACTCTTGCCATCATTTAAAAATCAGCACATTTTACATTAAAAAAAAAAAAAAAAAAACAGATTTCCAATTCCTCTTGAAAACTGGAAAATCTGTTCACACCCAACCCAGATTCTCACCTGGCAAGCAAGTCTAGAGTGGAACAGTCACATGAATGCCCCTGTTCCCCACAGTCACCACCATCCCCTATACAGAGTCTTACGCCTTCTGGTTCAGTTATTTAATTATCTACCTGGACCCAGCAGGGATTTGAGCATAAAACTCCTAATCCTGATGGTCTGGTGTCGTACGGATAAAATTAAAGTTTGATGTTTCAAGAAACTCCTCATCATCTATTGATGCAGAGGCTAGCCAAGATTTACTGATGATCAAATTATAGGAGTTAAAGTCAGATTAAATGATATGAACTTCACTGCCCTTTCTCCTTCTTAAGTCACAGTGTTTATCTACTAGGTCATGGCAAGAAGTTATATGAATCTGGTGAGATTTATTCTTAACATTGATTGTTTCAATACAACTCATTCTTGTGGAGCTCCCAGGCCATTATTCTATTTTTCCAATTCAGTAAGTTAAGGTGCTGTGTGATGATTTTAAGAGTTGCCCAGAGCCGCCAGAGTGAACACATTCTTCCTTTGCATGATCCTAGTAATGCAAGTGAGTTACTTCCATCATCATTCCAGTGTTTGAAACAGATTTTACACAAGTGAACAAAACTCAAGCAAATTTGTCATGAAGGTAACATGTCATGACTAAGGTTTATTTGCATGGTAAATTATTTAAGCGACTACAAAATCTGAACAAAGGGAGTTGTGTCTTTATAATAGCAATACAGAGCTAAAGTAAGATGTGGTATTTTATTCTATGATCATTAGTCAGATTCATAAACCAATTAATAACGTATAAACTTAGAATCACTAAGTTCTAGCCCCGGCTCTAAAATTATATTTAAGTCCTTTAACAGAACAAAGTCTTGGATGGGAATTCTCTGACAGGAATTTTAGCCTGTGGAATGGACTCCTTTTATAACCACATGATATAATACATGGTGCTATATATTAAGACATAATGTACTATAACTTCTTGGGGTATAAAAATAAAGAGAATATAAAAGAGTGAGACAAAACTGTACAAGAAAGCATTTTAAGGTTTTTATCCTCTTTTGGTCAAGAGACAATTAAAAACCCATCTCTCAGGTTTTCACTAAATCATTTAGACGGACCACTTATTACTATCACTAATTCTGGTTGAAGCATGCCAAAATGCTGAGCAAACCGTGCCACCAGTGATGTGCTTTTAGTCTTGAAGATGTCAAGACGACTAATGCATTCAGTTCTCTGATTCAGTTGGTTGCATCTAAACGGCTGTCAACAGAGCCCAACCTGACCTTCTGTGGAAAGGGCAAGGTGACTGGCTGTATTCCCCATCGTTTTACCAAGGAAATGGATGCCAGGGAGGTGGGGCAGGGGGTGGGAGGAGTGGGGGTAGATTTGGTCTGTTTTACCATTAGGAAGTGAGTTTGACAAGGGAAGGTAGAAAAACAACCCACTAATTTTTACTCCACTTCAAGACACTAAATAAACCATCAAATGACCAAGTAGAAAGGTAAAAGCCCCAGTCACACCCAGAGAACACCTGCTGTTTATCCACCTTGTCCCAGCTACAGTTGATTTTTTTTTATCTCTTTACTGTGCACATCTACCCACCCTGCAGGGCATCAGCTCCTTAGAAAAGGTCCATCTGCCTTGAGAATATGCCAGAGTCACAATTTCTAAAACTGCAGACCTTCACTCCAGGCTTATATTCAACTATGAAGTGGAACCAAATGAAGAAAATAGGCCTCTGCCAAGGCCAATTGAGCTTATTTTCATATCTAAATATGCCTCCAGAATTCTTCTCATAACACACATGGCCATTAAGCCCTGGGAGTCTTTTACTGCACTTTAGAATGTTGATCACACAGAGTTTGGCTTTGTGTGAGGTAAAATAACTTGCCTGGATGGATAAAATAGAACTGATGATCTAAGGGAGAATATTCATTTGGAGGGACAGCCTGGAATTCAAAGACCCTTGCATCCACTGTTGCCTGATGAACTTGAGAGTGACAGTGCAAAAAGGTGTAAATAAGTACCAATCTACATCTCACACTCAGCAAAGGACCAGCCTCCCCCATGCCTTCCAATGTAAGAGAAGAAAAGGTAACGAAGAGATGAAATCAATTAAAACATTGGTGCTGGAAATAAAATCAGGTCTGGGAAGAGGAAAGTTGCTAGGTACAATGTTATAGTAAAAAGATCCCCAAAATACAATGGCTTAATCAGTATAATGAAGGCTTCTTTCTTTATCATATAGCAGTTTAGAGATGGGCAGTCAGCCTAAGATAGAGTCATCCTCAATACATGGCTTCTATCCCTGGGTCCAAAGTGACTGTTCCAGAAAGTTGTCATCTTTTCCAATTTGCAAGACATAAAGGGAAGCAGACTTTAGAGAGCTTCCTTAGTAACATGACCAGAAGTTGCCCCCATCACTTCTGCTCACACCCCATCTGCTCACTTCTGCTAGAGCTTAATACGTGGCATCATACCTAGCTGCAAGAGAGACATGCAATCACTGGTAGTCACTAACTGTTAATTATATCCAAAAAGTAACTTTGCGAGGGAGGATCTGTGTCCATCAGGCTAGGTGGGGCTTTAGTCTATAGCTGAGCCAAGATAGGATGGTGGAAATTTCACTACCAAAAGTTCAAAGGGAAAATGGATATTGGGAGATAATTATCAGTGCCTGTTACATCAATAAAGACTCAGATTCCTGCAGTCCCTTCTCTAATTTCCTAAAGGTATACGGATATGTTAGCATACAGTCAATAGTGAAGGGCAATCAAGATTCCCAAAAGGGGGGAAGAAAATCAAGACAAGAATTCATAAACATGCCATTTTTTTCTCAAGTGTACAGTATGTAAAGCTAGCTCTTCTGTCTTTCAGCATAGTTTTATAACCAGCCTAAATTCTACAGAATAATTACATCCAACTGGATCTTACCTAGCTAGAAAAAATATTCTTCCATGAAACTCTCGGATGGTGGCTCCCCCCATCTTCTCAGGTTGCATCCCACCCCCCCACAACTTTCCAAACCAGAAAGAAAGGTGAAACTAGGCAGTGCTGCCATATCAAGTAAAATAAAGCCTTATTTCCATTCCATGAAAATACAAAGTTTTGTTGTGTTCCATTTGGAAAAAAAAATAAAGAGAAAACAAGTTAGCAAGACCAAAATTTCAACAAAAGCCAATGAGTAGGTATCATAATGAAGAGTGGAGAAAATTTGCAGCAGCACTTTGACATGCAGAAGAGACATGCACTAACAGAGCCTGCTCAGTGGACCCTGCAGAAGTCATCGGTGTTACTTGCCAATTATTCTGGATTCCCCCGTTTGGAGCAAAAGTAGATTTACCCAGTGGCCCATCAGCAATTGGGAGGAGCCACGGGACTACTTCTGGCCAGTGAGTTCTAAGCAGAAAAGCCAGGCATCATTTCCACGCTACAGCATTTAATTGCAGCTACAAATCCTTCCACAGCTATGCTTTGCACTGCTGGGATTAAGGGATCGTGGTTCTTCAGTGGGACCCAGACTCAGGACCACGTAGAGCATGCCCGTGGCAGCAGGACAGCTAACCTCAGTGGACACGAAGTAAGACACACAGAGATCTAAACCTGTGCCCTTTAAGACACTGAGATTTGGAGCTTGTACGTTACCCCCGAGAAGCCTCCCCTGTCCTGGACTGGGACAAGCCCTCCCTCACACAGATACTTTTTGCATTTAATGACTATTGAAGGCCTGCCCATCATATGCCAGGTGCCCCACTCACGTCATCTTCGCACTAACCCTCTCCCGCACAGATGAGGAACCTTTGGCAACATTACACAGCAGGTCGATGGTGAATCTGAGATCTGAACTCTGACTCCGTGCCTAGCTCTCATCCCGCTACACCCACAACTCCATTTATTCAACCACCAAATCCTTTTTAATCAATTTCGGACCACCACATTCAGGCTCCCAGAGGGGGAAAAAAAAAAATCTCCGCTTCCCAGTATTCCTGTGCATTAGAGACATTTCCTTCTCCAAATTGGCACATACTAGCAACATCTAACCTTTTAAAATCGCTCTCCTCGGAGAGCACAGAAAGAGTTCAAAAGTAGGAGTTAAAAGAACAATTTTCCTTTTAGTAATGTCTTTTCCCCCCCAGACAAGAGCAACAAAGGCAGCAATCTGAATGAGCGGCTCTCCTGGACTCCTTATTAGCCGTCCACGGCGATCCCTGGCACCGGCTCGCCGTGCGTTGCCACTGTCACTATAAGAGCGCTCATTTCCCCATTGTGTGGCTGAGCAGGTGCCGGATGCAAAGCTGGACGGTGACCCAATTTACTGTGCTGCAACAACAGAACGGCACCCCAGCTGGAGAGAAGACATTTCAGCCTTGCTCTTTTCAAAGATATTTGTATAGATAAATGGAAGTTTATGCGGGCACAAAGAATATATTGTCCTCCCGACGCACATGTGTAACTTCGATTCTGCCAGCAGTCATCATCATCATAAGTGAGGTTTATAGAAGGTGCTTTATCCAGAAGGATCCCAAAGAGCTTCACAAAAACTTCACAGATTATGGGCAAAAAGCCTTTCAGATCCACGTGGAGAATCTCATCGCTAATATTCCGCTTTTCCGGCACAACGCCTCCAGATGTCAATGAGAGATTACCCACACGTCAGGAGAATAGAATAATGGAGTCAAAACTGGCCATGGCGCCAAGAAGAGGGGGAATTTTGCCCCCAAGACATAAAATAACAATGTCCCTGCCCACCTTCGGGACTAGAAATGACACCTGCTTAACAGCCACCCACAAGCATGGCGCACACCGCTCAACGTGAAGAGTCAAAAACAACATTGCTGTACCTGCCGGAAAACTTCACAGGGAGTTTAGGCATAAAGAATTGGAAATTGGCCTCCTTCCTCTTGCCAGATGTGCCACAAGCTCACTCATTCCAGACGTAATAACGTGTACAGACTGAGTTGGGATAAAAACCAACAACTCAACTATGAAGCAATTCCTGAAACAAAACAGCTTCAGTAATGACTGAATTGGGGGCTTCTTGGTGGATGGTTATGATCTGGGTTTTGGTTTCCTGCAACCCCCAACAACTCTGGCTTAAGTTAGAAGGAATTCAAATTAAATCTGGAATTTCCATCTAAAGAACGGTCACTTTCTTCTGATGCGCTTTGAGGAAACTCAGATTGAATTGGATCATGCCTTCGTTCAACCTTATGAGGAAGCTGATATATTATCCCCATTTTCTAGATGCAGAAACTGAGGCTCATGCTCAAACAGCCGATAAATGACAGAGTCAAGATTCAAACTGAGTTCCTCTGACACAAGCCTAGGATCTTCATGACTTCAAGTGTCATGGCAAAAAGTATGTGTCATGATACAGTCTTAATATATGTATATTTTTTGTAAAAGAGAGATAAAAGATTTGATATGAATTTTTTAAACCATGCGGTCCCTTTGAGGTACAACTATATTTTATTAGGTACATGTTTGTAGTCTTTATAGGTTTTATTTCATACCATGTGAGTCTCCATGTTCAACCACAAATTGGCAAGTCTTTAGAAAAAGACTGACATGGTCTGGGTTATGGCAAATTTACATCAGGAAATTTAAAATCTCATAAAGGAAAGCTAAGTACATATTTAAGTTCTACATTAAATAGTACAAAAACTAGATAGTAAAAACTGTATACTGGAGTCTATATGAAAAGAAGTAAATTGGATGGATTGTAATGAAAATACTAACATCCTTAGCCACTCAGAGGACCAAGCAATCAGCCTAGAATGGAGAAGGTGGAGAGGAGAGCTATTGTTACCTAGGCTGTGCTGGCTCCCTGGCCAGTGTACCTGTGTATCCATCTGGCTGTCACCTCCCTCCCCCCTTCTGCCTTCTCACCAAGCCCTGCTCTTGCCTGCAAAGACCAACCAATGCTGATGTGAGCAGGGGACAATCCAGAGCAGCACGAAGGTAACCTAAATGCCATTTCCTAACCATGTCTAATTAAATGTAATTAACTCTTTTTATCTAAAAGAGAAAGAGCCAAACATTTAAAATGTTCTGTTTTTAAAACCCTGCGCTGGCTTCCATTTCAAGATGGCCACCTGAAAATCCTTGGCTGAAATGCTTGCCTACCCCCTTATAAATTATCAATGATATGACCAAAGAGATACAAATATAATAGAAGATAACCTGCTTCTGTTTTGAAACCCATATGTCAGATATTTGAACTGGAAGAAGGCTTCTTAAGCACAGCACCAATGACAAAAATATAGAGACACAGAGCGATACACACACAACTCTCTTAGAAGTAAATGGTCAGCTATAAACTTGGTCCAAACGTGAGCACTGAAATTTTGTGAGGGCATTACTCTCACAAAACAGCAGGTCTGAATCTCCAAAGCAAATAGTCACTGATAGAAAAATCCAAATCTTTATAGGAAACTAGTTTTCAAGAACAGTACTATTTCTACATCCGAAACTTTTGATGTGAACCAGGCCCAAACTAGGTAAGAGGGGTTGTTTGCTCAACATTATCTAACAGCGTTGTCCCTTTGGACCTTCAGCCTGATCCGTTCTTCTCAGCCAACCTCTAAAGAGATTTGAGGTATATAGTGATTAGGCTGTGGAATCAGTCTTGCTGTTTTAAGTGATTAATGTCCTCTTTGCCTGAGAGCTGAGGTAACCTGGAACCCTTGGGTGACCACAGAGTTCCAACCTATTCCCACTGTCTGTCCAGTTGTCCAGTTAGGATGACTGCTGTTATTGCTACGGTGTCCAATAGATCTCCACGGAAATGTTAGTTCTCTCATTACAGACTGAAGATTTGGGTCCCACTTGCTGCCCCACCGAATTCTATGTTGAAGCCCTAACTCCCCAGTGTGGTGGGCTGTATTTGGAGATGGGGCCTGAAAGGAGGTAACTGAGGTTAAATGGGGTCATATGGGTGGGGCCCTAATCTGATAGGATTAGTGTCCTTAGAAGAAGGAACACCAGATCACTCACTTTCATGCTCCTTTCTCCATCATGTGAGGACTGGGGAGAAGGAGGCCATCTGCAAGCCAGAAAGAGAGCTCTCAGCATGAAATGAATCAGCCATAATCTTGACCGTGGACTTTCCTGCCTCCAGAACTGCAAGGAAAGTTTCTGTTATTTAGCCACTCCATCTATGGTATTTTGTAATGGCAGACTGAGCTAAGATATCTTCTTGAAACATTTTTAGTATAGTTGACGCAAAATGCTACTTATGTTTCAGGTATTTCCTTGAAACTCTTGAAACCTAACTCCTAGTAGGTTGTCCCAAAGCCTGGCCCATGTCCCCAGCTGTGTGGTTAGAGAGAATTGGCTGGACACACTGGAACCATAAATTTCCTTAAGCCTCCCTTATTGTACTGTCATTATCTGAAACATATGCAGACATGGCCTCCCAGCCAAACTGTCCCATTTACACCATTCCCATCACCATCACCTTCAAAACCATCCATTTGGGTTCCAAATCAAGCCTGGGTTTTCTAGGCCCTCAAACTCTGGAACCAGAACTTCTGGCCTCTCAACCCTGAAGCCTAATCCTACAATTTCATCAGTTTTTCTAAACCTGAACTGTCAAACCTATGTCCTTTGATTTTCTTCCTCCCCTGCCCTGGGGCACTGAGGCCCAAGCATGGATTGAATCAAAATATTCAAGTTTGGAAAACTGTCCCCTTTTTTAGCCTTGATATAAGAACTACTCTGATTATCAAACCTTATTTCACTTTTCCATGGATGAGACTGAGGATTTTATTTCTTTGGTTGGAGAAAACAAAGGAAGGGGTATGTAGTGGATACTTTGGTGGACACCCCTGGAATACCCCTTCCAGATAATTCATGACCACTTGGGAATGCTGGTTCTAATGGCCCCCAACTGAGCTACCTGAGAACTGTCCTCGCCTGAAGAGAATCCCCACATTCAAGGTCAATGCCCTCCCTGCGGCAGACTACATTTACAGGTGGATAAGGCTAGTCTCCTTGTCTTAGGGTGGCATAAATCTGAAGAGCCATCCCAGCTCCAGAGCTCCTTGTGGGATTGGCTGAAGTCTTTACTGAGACTGCATCTCAGTTCAACTCCTCCCTCTGCCCAATCTTATTTTTTTCACTCACCCACAGCTGTAATCCTGAAGGTGTCCCCAGTAAACCTCTGCAGAAAAATAGATCTTAGAGTGTTTCCTGTGAAACCCAACCTAAGCAAGGTAGGTGAACAATTGACACATTCCTGGTGGTATAAAATTTCATTTAGGATATTCCAAAGCAGAGTTTTCAAAATTCTTTCCTCTTTTGCTCAATAGTTCATTGATCAAGAATCCCATTCCATGCCCCTCTTTACAGCAATCTCTAGCACTAGATGTGTAGAGTTCAGAATTAAACTCCGATTCTTCCAAGGTCAGCTGAGGTCAACCGAACTTATGGGTGGCCCTTAAGTAAGTCTGTTATGAAATGCACTGCCTCGTTTGTACAAAGCACTCAATAAGTATTCTCTTTTCTCACACACACACAATTAGGGTATGTGTTTCTATCGATCTATCTATCTAGTAATCTCTACACCCAACATGGGGTTGAATTCACAACCCTGAGATCAAGAGTCACATGCTCTACTGACTAAGCCAGACAGGTGCCCCCAAGGATATGTATTTCTTGTTCCATCAGCCTTCTGCTTCATTTATTCATTCAACAATAATATGACACCTACTATGTGCAAGGAACTACATTTTTCAGAAACTATGGAAGTGCCAAAAATCTGTCACAAGCCAGAGCACTCTCTGCAGAAGACTCAATGCCATACTGAACCAATGTAGAAACATTCTGGGTCAATTTAAGATGAGACTGGCTCCAGGTTGGCTACTACGTGAGAGGTGAGGGAGTGTAAGACATATATGCCCTCAGAATACCAGCTGGCTGGGGAGAGAAGGTATCCAGAAGGTGATGTATGCCCAGCACCAGGTGAATGCTTGGTCAATAAGTGCAGCGGTATTCAAAGGGTGGTTGGAGTAACAAGAGGACAGTCCTGGAAAGTCTGCAGTGATAAAATGTCACTTCTCCTAAGTGGTCTGGGCACAAACTGAACATGTCAGGGCTAACTTCTCACTCAGCATCTTTTATTTTCTGAAAAGAAATCTCTTTTTTAAAATCTTCCACGCAGAAGTAAACTTTTGTATGTTTCCCATTAGGAAGACCCTGCAGACTTCAGGTATTAAACATTAACCTCACACATAATGAAACCTCAAGATTGGATCTCTAGGAAATTTCTCACATTTGCGAGTCTTGTGAAGGAAATGTTCATTTGCATAGCTGGACTGTCAACTTATGCTTTAGGAAATTTTTGTTCATAATTTTGTTAGACTTCAAAAGAAATCAGCTCAACTGCTGAAGTAATAGTCTGATTATTTATTCTACACACGCACAAAACAATCACTATAAGAAACTTCTTACCTGAAAATTTGGGGTTCAAATTAAAATCATTTGATCCACTTGAGAAATATATTAAATGGGCTTTGATTGTCTGCATTATACAATGGGCAAATTTCTCATGATGCCCATTACTAAATGAGTAAGAAATGACTGCAGCCCCTTCCACAGCCAAAACTACTGATAGGAGACACCTACTGGTGGTTTCTAGAAATTACACCTGCTGGATTACAACAAAAATCTCTGGATGGCTGCCTTGCTCTAGGTCAACAGGCAATGGTGAGTTTTTCGTGGAGGCAGAGTTTGAATTGATTCCTAGGTTAAGAAAGTTAGGGTAAAATCTTGTACATTTCTCTAAAAATGGAAGTGTAATGCAACAATTTCAATTTCTCCACCATTTGAATAAAAGGAAAAATAAAGTAGACATTTCAAAATATACTTCATTGCTCAGGACTAACCAAAAAATTGTTCAAGAATGATGTCACTCTTTCTGAAAATCAGCATTTGGGTTATGTTCATAAAAATGTAAATTAGAGACTTGGAACCGGCTCTAAGAATATCCTCACTCGAACTATTGTAAACTTTCATTTTCCACCTGTGATGTGTGAAATATATCCATTCTCTTTGCACCTGATTTTCAAGTGGGGTTGTACCTCTGCACAGCTTTAAAGTCATCTAGGGCACTGGTGATTGGTCATATGTGGCACTTTTCTTCAATGGTAATCTCATTTTTCCCCATTGCTGAGTGTTTTCCATTTCAGCATCCTATTAAAACTCATGCTTTATTGAGTTTATTGGACTATCTGAAACTACACTGAAGATACTCATTGGAATATCTAAACCCCACCTCTCATGCGTAGTTCCTCTAAAGAAAATGGAGTAAACCAAGTGCAACCTGTGGCATATCCAGACAGGAATATTCTAGAACACCGAAATCTTGACTTCAATTTTTAGGTGAGATGATCTGAACTAAGCTCACGCTAGAGAATAAACTGTATGCAGTTGGCTAAGAGAGTTAGCTTAAGTTCAGACATTTACTGAAGTTTGTGCTTATCTGTGTGAGTACCATATAAATAAGCATGGGTCTCACTCCCTTCTCACCAAGAAATTAGGAAACCTCCTTATGTGGTCTTAATGAGGTCCAGGTCATCTTCTAGAAACATCTTCCGGGTTCAGTACCATCTTACTGATTCCCTTCTGTGTCCAGTACTCTACACTAGAATAATGGCTTCCTTATATCAGGGATTACATTCATGCCAGAGAAATTACCAGTATTTGTCTTCAATTGTCAAAAGTCAGGATTTAAGTGTGGACTCTACCTACTTTGGGACTGTTGGTAAGTCATTAATGTTTCTAATTCGCTAATGCACAGTTGTATGTAATATATAAATTGACTGCCTTTTCTTCAGTACATACTCTACAAAAACAATTGCTACATTTATCTCATTATCCCCTGCAGCTTTTCCCACCTCCGGGCCTCCATATGTACTGCAGTCAGAAAGGAGGCACCTTCTAAATGGATTCCATCAGCACCTGTCAAATTTCCCTCATTGTGCAGATACCATGTTTTCGTTCTGTCTTCCCATGTCACATGGGATAGACATCCCCTTGGCACGTGAAAGTGCGCAGAAGCGTGGCATCCACTTTAAGCCTAATTACAACTGCGCATGTGTCATAGAATCATAGAAGGACTTACAGCTAATGGATTCTAATCCCCCAATTCTAGAGAGCACAAAGACCCAGGGAAGATAGGTTACTTTCCTCAACAGATGTTTCTTTAAGTGCCTGTCCTGTGCAGGCGGATAGAAAGGTAGTCTCTTTGAGAAAATCATATTCCAAAGAAGGAACGAGTAAGTCATGTGGTCATTGTGATGTGACTCAGGCACATTTCCTTGAGACAGAGGTATCTGCAAAGTGAGACCAGTGTATAAAAGATACAAATCCAGTTAATGACAAAGTGGGAATAAAGACCAGGTCTGTACATCTGCACGCCACTGCGTCTCCCACAACATCGCAAAGACAATCCCAGAAGAAGCTTCCCGTTTTGTGATAGACAAGCATGCACAGAGCTCGGGGCGCCCTGAGGCATCCATAAATGCTGAAAAGCACTGACAGGAGAACAGCTTGCCTGCCATCAATTGCAACAGACTCTCCTAAGACAAGATGAAGCCACAGCCTGAAGACATTATCTCCTTCTCACCCATCCTGCCCCAGGGTTATCGTAGCCATGGCCTTAAGCAATGTGCTCTGACATAAGGCATGGCAACAACAGCAGATGAAAAGAAAAACGTGGGGCACTATGACTTTTTTTGCTATCATTCCTCTCCCTGGCTATGAAGAACCCATTTGTTAGTTTCTACTCGGATGCAGGGAAAAGACAGGTAGTGCATTTGCGCGACCAAATTAACGAAGGACAGTCTGTGCACGTGCTTTCCACAGCGCACCTATTTGCATTAACCAAGAACAGAACTGTTGGAAACATATATACCACCAAGATGTGAGACGAAAGGTGAATAAATAAACCCCCTGGGCCAAGATACAAGGATATATCATGTCCTCTCTTTACAAAGTTCGCATTCTATCCCCTCATCCCCATAAAAACAATCTTATTATTTCCTCTTAAATTTTTCACACCCTACCTTCGAGTTGCAGCTACCAGCTAATAAACTACATAATCACTAAGGGTGGTAAAATTAATACCAATCATCTGGTAAATCCTATATAACACACAGACCCAAAGGACATTTCAGAACAAGACAACTTGTAACATCATGACACCTCAAGGATCACCATTAAAAGAAAACTCTCTCACTGGTTGAACCAATATGCCCAAGTGACACTATTCTCTGGAAATACAGTTGCGAGTTTTGGAAGTTTCAGTTCCTTTTTCTGGTGATATGTCTAGCATTTCATAAATCTGTACACTGCCCCATCAGTCTCAAGAAAATATAAGAAACTGACAATCTGGTCTGTTTTAATAAGTAGAAATTATCAATTCATTGAAAATGCAGTTCTAAAAGTATCAAGAATACTATATATCATTCCTCCATTTAAGGTGAAAACTCTGAATATTTTATCAGGGAAGTATTTCTTAAAGAGGACTCAAAACCTGCAATTTGTAAAAGAAAAATTACATGTCTGTGCACATGCATGCATGTGTGACATACATATACGATTAAAACAAATTATGAAAATTCTTCTATTGACATCTAAACCAAGGAAAAAGAGAAGGCAAATATCTGGACATGATTTCACAACATATAACAGGAAAATATTAATGCTATTAATGCTAAATTAATACATAAAGAGCTCCTAAAAATAAGTAAGACCAAACATAACAGAATAATAGACAAAACAATCAATAGAGAGGAAAGAATGCCAAAATAGCCAAGAAAATGTTTCCAGAAGACACTCAACCTCACAAACTATAAGAGAAGTAGGAATTAAAGTAGCCTATACTAATGATATAATATTGGCAACAATTAAAACTATTAGATTGTCAGTGAGAATAAAGAGATGCAGGAGTCTCTGCACAACCCTTGTGAGATTAGTAAAAAGAGGATGAAGGGGACTTGACAAA
Source organism: Phoca vitulina (assembly GCF_004348235.1). Classification (NCBI taxonomy): domain Eukaryota; kingdom Metazoa; phylum Chordata; class Mammalia; order Carnivora; family Phocidae; genus Phoca; species Phoca vitulina. The sequence goes on along the minus strand of NW_022589740.1, from coordinate 18,048,548 downwards.
CAATTTGGCCACATCAGTAAAATCAAAAGTATGTATATTATTAAAAAAGGAGCATGCATATACTATGACCCAATGAATACAGTTTAGAAAAAGTCTGATCTTGCCCATGAGAAAAATATAAAAACATGTTTATTATAGCATTATTTATAATTGCAACAAAACTATAAACAACCCAAAAGTTCATGCTTAAGGGAATTTATACATAAAATACAGTACTGTTATATGCTAGACTAATATGCACCCATCACAATGAATAATTTATCTACAAATAGAAACATGGCTATATCTCAAAAGTATGCTGAGTCAGAAAAGAAATTACAGAATATCAAGTACAATAGCTCTTATGTAAATATTTAAAACACAAAAAGAATATATTATATTTATCATATAACTGTTCCCATTAAATGAATAATTGCTGCAGAATCTACCCCAAAGCTTAGATAGCTTAAAACAGTACTATTTATTTTGCTCATGCAATGGACTAAGATGTGTCCCCCTAAAAATCATACGCTGAAGCCCTAAGCCTCAGTGGGACTGTATTTAGAGTAAGGAAGTAATTAAGGTTAAGCAAGACCATAAGGCAGGAGCCTCATCTGATAGGATCCCAGAGACTCCCGAGCTCTCTCTGCCATGTGAGCACACAGCAAGGAGGCAGCTGTCTACAAGCCTGAAAGAGCTCTCACCAGAACCCAGCCATGCTGGTACGCTGATCTTGGACTTCCAGCCTCCAGAACTATGAGAAATAAATTTCTGTTGTTTAAGCCATGCAGTCTGTGGCATTTTGTTATGGTGGCCCAAGCTATATCCATCAGCTGTCACAAAATAACAGTTGGGCACAGCTTGGTGGGGACATCTCATTTCTGCTCCAGCCAGCATCAACTGGGGTGACTCAAACGCTGGAGGCTCAATCATCTCAAGGCTCAACCCATTATGCATCTGCCACCTGGGGGCTGGAAAAGCTGGGGCTCCTAGGATGTCTCTCTATCCTTCTATGGTCTCTCCATGTGGGCTCTCCAGTTCAGCCTGGTGGCTTTAGCTAAACTACTTTTTCTTTCTTAGCTTAAACAACACAAATTTATTATCTTATAGTAGTGTAGTTCAGAAGTCTGACAGAGGGCACACTGGGATTTCCTTAGGATGAAGGCAGGGCTGATTCCTTCTGGAGGCTCTATGGGACAATCCGTTGCCTTGCCTTTCTAGCTTCTGAAGGTCACCTACACTCCTTGGCTCACAACCTCTTCCTCCTATCATTCCAACCTCATGTTTCCATCACTACATCTCTTCTTTCCTGCTTTGACTCCTGCTGGAGGAGGGCCATTGTGATTACACTGGGTGCACCCAGATTATCCAGGATAATCTCTCATAACCTCATGATCCTTAACTTAATTGCATCTGCAAAATCTCTTTTGCCATGGATAGAAACATTCCCAGGTTCTGCAGATTAGGACATGGACATATTTGGGAAGCCATTATTCTTCAAATCCTTCAACTTCTTACACATCAGCCCAAAGTTCCCAACGTTTGTGTTCCAGGAGGGAGAAGGCCAGGTAGAAACTATATCCTCTCTGATGATTTTGACATGCAAATCATGCAATGTCCCTCCCACCATATTCTAATTGTTAGCAGTGAGTTACCAAAGTCAGCCTATATTCAAGTGTAAGGGATATTAAACACTACATCTTTATGGAAGAAATGTCAAAAAATGTGCATACATTTTAAAACCGCTACATAGTATGGGGTCTATATGTGTGTATGTACACACATACACAAAAGTATTTTTAAAAACAGACTTGTCACATACCAAATTCAGGATAATGATTGCCCCAATTGGGGAGATGAATGGGACCTACAAAGATGACCCCAATTTTTTTCACATTTATCTTTAATACCTTATTAATATTTTAATTGAGAATTGAGAATTTTAATAGGGCAAAACATTAATAAGTATTAAACCCATCAAACCCAGTAGGTCTAAAAAAACATGTACGGTGGGTTCATTGCATTGATAGCCCCAATTTAGGCCTCCTTATATCCATACCTTTTAAAATACCATTTCCGGGGGGGCGGAGCAAGATGGCGGAGGAGTAGGAGACCTGGACTTCGTCTCCTCTCAGGAATTCAGCCTGATAGGGATCAAACCATTCTGAACACCTACAAACTCAACAGGAGATCGAAGAAAAGAAGAGCAACAACTCTCTGAACAGAAAAGCGACCACTTTCTGGAAGGTAGGACGTGCGGAGAAGTGAATCCGAGGCGATATTCGGGAGGATAGACGGCGGGGGAGGGAGTCTCCGTCGGCCGCTTCTGGCAAGTGATAGAGCCGCGGAGCACAAAATCGGAACTTTTAGAGTCTGCTCCACTGAGGGACGTCACTCTGGTGGCGAAGTGGGGGGTGGAACCCTCGCGGGACAGTGTGGTCTCGGGACCCTCGGGGTCACAGAAAGACCGGGGGTGCCTGAGCGTGGCAGAGCTCCCAGGTATCGGAGCAGGGAAGCCGGCTGCAGAGACGGAGCCCAGGCGCGGGCTCTCAGCTCGGGGTTGTCATAAACCGTGATCCGCGGCACAGTCGGGCCACTGCTCCTCCAGCAGGGACGCAACAAGCGGCAGATCCGGGGAGACTCACCTTCTTCCCCCAGGAGGAGAGGTGCGGGAGCGCACCGCGGGGATCTGCTGGGTTTGGAGACTCCACCCGGGGTCGGGGGCCAGATAGAAAGGCGCGGTCACAGGCCGGTGAGCGCGGAGTGTGGCCGGAGACCGGGGAGACGGGAGTGACTGACGGCTTTTCTCTGGGGGCTCACTGAGGAGCGGGACCTCGAGTTCTCGGCTCCGCCGGGGCGGAGACTGGGAGGCCGCCATTTTCACTCTCCGCCTCCAAAGCTGTACGGAAAGCTTGCAGGGAACAAAAGCTCCCGAGAGCAAACCCGAGCAGATTACTTAGCCCGGACCGGCAAGGGCGGGGCAATTCTGCCTCCCGCAAAGACATTTGGGAACCACGGCAACAGGCCCCTCCCCCAGAAGATCAGCGAGAACAGCCAGCCAAGACCAGGTTTACCGATCAGTGAGAACGGCAGAACTCCAGCGCTAGGGGAATACTGCACAGAATTCATTGCTTTTTTCCCCATGATTCTTTAGTCTTTCAAAGTTAATTATTTTTTTTAACTCTTTTTTTCTTTTTTTTTTGAATTTTTTTTTTGAATTTTTCTTTTTCCCTTTTTCAACCAACATCTTATCAATCCCTTTTAAAAAAAAAAAAAAAAACATTTTTATTTTTCATTTTTAGAGTCATATTCTATCCCTTCATAGTAGTTACCTGTATTTTTGGCATATATATATATAAGTTGTTCTCTCTTATTTTATTCTAAATTTTGAGAGAGTTTCTTCTAACAGATCAAAATATACTCTAAATCTCTAGTGTATGGTTTTTTTCTACTCCCCTGCCTGATCACATTCTCTCCCTTTTTTCTTTCTTTCTTTTTTTTTTTTAAATCCTCTTCTTCCTTTTTTCAAACAACTTATCAAATCCTTTTATAAAATTTTTTATAATTTCCATCTTTACAGTCATATTCCATCCCTTCATCATATCAACCCTTATTTTTGTACATATATAAGTTTTTCTTTCTTTAAAATTTTGGGAGGGACTTTCTTTTAACAGACCAAAATACACCCAAAATCTAGTGTGTGGCACTGATCTATAAACCAGCCTGATCATATTTGATCACATTCTGTTTTTGTTTTGTTTTGTTTTGTTCTGCTTTTGTTTGTTTTTATCTTTATCTTTTTCTTTTTTCTTTTTTTCTTTCTTTTTCTTTTTTCTCTCTTTCCCTTTCTTTTCCCACTGCTTCAGGTCTTTTCTGATTTGTTTAGAGTATATTTTCTGGGGACGTTGTTACCCTGCTAGCATTTTGTTCTCTCATTAATCTATTCTCCTCTGCACAAAATGACAAGACGGAAAAAATCACCTCAACAAAAAGAACAAGAGGTAGTACCGACTGCCAGGGACCTACTCAATACGGACATCAGTATGATGTCAGATCTAGAGTTCAGAATCATCACTTTAAAGATACTAGCTGGGCTTGAAAAAAGCATGGAAGTTATTAGAGAAACCCTTTCTGGAGAAATAAAAGAACTAAAATCTAACCAAGTAGAAATCAAAAAGGCTATTAATGAGGTGCAATCAAATATGGAGGCGCTAACTGCTAGGATAAATGAGGCAGAAGAAAGAATCAGTGAGATAGAAGACCAAATGATGGAAAATAAAGAAGCTGAGAAAAAGAGAGATAAACAACTACTGGATCGCGAGGGCAGAATTCGAGAGATAAACGATAGCATAAGACGAAACAACATTAGAATAATTGGGATCCCAGAAGAAGAAGAAAGAGAGAGAGGGGCAGAAGGTATAATGGAGCAAATTATAACAGAGAACTTCCCTAATTTGGGGAAGGAAGCAGGCATCAAAATCCAGGAAGCACAGAGAACCCCTCTCAAAATCAATAAAAATAGGTCAACACCCCGACATCTAATAGTAAAACTTACGAGTCTCAGAGACAAAGAGAAAATCCTGAAAGCAGCTCGGGAGAAGAGATCTGTAACCTACAATGGTAGAAACATTAGATTGGCAACAGACTTATCCACAGAGACCTGGCAGGCCAGAAAGGACTGGCAGTACATATTCAGAACACTGAATGAGAAAAATATGCAGCCAAGAATACTATATCCAGCTAGGCTGTCATTGAAAATTGAAGGAGAGATAAAAAGCTTCCAGGACAAACAAAAACTAAAGGAATTTGCAGGGTGCCTGGGTGGCTCAGTCGTTAAGCGTCTGCCTTCGGCTCAGGTCATGGTCCCAGGGTCCTGGGATCGAGTCCCACATCGGGCTCCCTCCTCGAGGGGAAGCCTGCTTCTCCCTCTTTCACTCCCACTGCTTGTGTTCCTGCTCTCGCTATCTCTGTCTCTGTCAAATAAATAAATAAAATCTTTAAAAAAAAAAAAAAACTAAAGGAATTTGCAAACACGAAACCAGCCCTACAAGAAATCTTGAAAGGGGTCCTCTAAGCAAAGAGAGAGCCTAAAAGCAACATAGACCAGAAAGGAACACAAACAATATACAGTAACAGTCACTTTACAGGCAATACAATGGCACTAAATTCCTATCTTTCAATAGTTACCCTGAATGTAAATGGGCTAAATGCCCCAATCAAAAGACACAGGCGACCAGATTGGATTAAAAAACAAGACCCATCGATATGCTGTCTGCAAGAGACTCATTTTAGACCCAAAGACACCCCCAGATTGAAAGTGAGGGGGTGGAAAACCATTTACCATGCTAATGGACACCAAAAGAAAGCTGGGGTGGCAATCCTTATATCAGACAAATTAGATTTTAAACCAAAGACTGTAATAAGAGATGAGGAAGGACACTATATCATACTTAAAGGGTCTATCCAACAAGAAGATCTAACAATTGTAAATATCTATGCCCCTAACATGGGAGCAGCCAATTATATAAGGCAATTAATAACAAAAGCAAAGAAACACATTGACAACAATACAATAATAGTGGGGGACTTTAACACCCCCCTCACTGAAATGGACAGATCATCTAAGCAAAAGATCAACAAGGAAATAAAGACTTTAAATGACACACTGGACCAAATGGACTTCACAGACATATTCAGAACATTCCATCCCAAAGCAACGGAATACACATTCTTCTCTAGTGCCCATGGAACATTCTCCAGAATAGATCACATCCTAGGTCATAAATCAGGTCTCAACCGGTACCAGAAGATTGGGATCATCCCCTGCATATTTTCAGACCACAACGCTTTGAAACTAGAACTCAATCACAAGAGGAAAGTCGGAAAGAACTCAAATACATGGAGGCTAAAGAGCATCCTACTGAAGAATGAATGGGTCAACCAGGAAATTAAAGAAGAATTAAAAAAATTCATGGAAACCAATGAAAATGAAAACACAACTATTCAAAATCTTTGGGATACAGCAAAGGCAGTCCTAAGAGGAAAGTATATAGCAATACAAGCCTTTCTCAAGAAACAAGAAAAGTCTCAAGTACACAACCTAACCCTACACCTAAAGGAGCTGGAGAAAGAACAGCAAATAAAGCCTAAACCCAGCAGGAGAAGAGAAATAATAAAGATCAGAGCAGAAATCAATGAAATAGAAGCCAAAAGAACAGTAGAACAGATCAACGAAACTAGGAGCTGGTTCTTTGAAAGAATTAACAAGATTGATAACCCCTGGCCAGACTTATCAAAAAGAAAAGAGAAATGACCCAAATCAACAAAATCATGAATGAAAGAGGAGAAATCACAACCAACACCAAAGAAATACAAACAATTATAAGAACATATTATGAGCAACTCTATGCCAGCAAATTAGATAACCTGGAAGTAATGGATGCATTCCTAGAGATGTATCAACTACCAAAACTGAACCAGGAAGAAATAGAAAACCTGAACAGACCTATAACCACTAAGGAAATAGAAGCAGTCATCAAAAATCTCCCAAAACACAAAAGCCCAGGGCCAGATGGCTTCCCAGGGGAATTCTACCAAACATTTCAAGAAGAATTAATACCTATCCTTCTGAAACTGTTCCAAAAAATAGAAATGGAAGGAAAACTTCCAAACTCATTTTATGAGGCCAGCATTACCTTGATCCCAAAACCAGACAAAGACCCCATCAAAAAGGAGAATTACAGACCAATATCCCTGATGAACATGGATGCAAAAATTCTCACCAAAATACTAGCCAATAGGATCCAACAGTACATTAAAAGGATTATTCACCACGACCAAGTCGGATTTATCCCTGGGCTGCAAGGTTGGTTCAACATCCGCAAATCAATCAACGTGATACAATACATTAACAAAAGAAAGAACAAGAATCCTATGATCCTCTCAATAGATGCAGAAAAAGCATTTGACAAAGTACAGCATCCTTTCTTGATCAAAACTCTTCAGAGTATAGGGATAGAGGGTACATACCTCAATATCATAAAAGCCATCTATGAAAAACCTACAGCGAATATCATTCTCAATGGGGAAAAACTGAGAGCTTTCCCACTAAGGTCAGGAACGCGGCAGGGATGTCCACTATCACCACTGCTATTCAACATAGTATTAGAAGTCCTAGCCACAGCAATCAGACAACAAAAAGAAATCAAAGGCATCCAAATCGGCAAAGAAGAAGTCAAACTCTCACTCTTTGCAGATGATATGATACTTTATGTGGAAAATCCCAAAGACTCCACCCCAAAACTGCTAGAACTCATACAGGAATTCAGTAAAGTGGCAGGATATAAAATCAATGCACAGAAGTCAGTGGCATTCCTATACACCAACAACAAGTCAGAAGAAAGAGAAATTAAGGAGTTGATCCCATTTACAATTGCACCCAAAACCATAAGATACCTAGGAATAAATCTAACCAAAGAGGCAAAGGATCTGTACTCAGAAAACTATAAAATACTCATGAAAGAAATTGAGGAAGACACAAAGAAATGGAAAAACGTTCCATGCTCATGGATTGGAAGAACAAATATAGTGAAGATGTCAATCCTACCTAGAGCAATCTACACATTCAATGCAATCCCCATCAAAATACCATCCACTTTTTTCAAAGAAATGGAACAAATAATCCTAAACTTTGTATGGAACCAGAAAAGACCCCGCATAGCCAGAGGAATGTTGAAAAAGAAAAGCAAAGCTGGCGGCATCACAATTCC
>NW_022589740.1:18025727-18035800 GCF_004348235.1 Phoca vitulina | reverse complement strand
CTAAAACTAATGATGTAATGTATGGGGATTAACATAACAATAAAAAATTTAAAAATAAATAAATAAAATAAAATAAAATAAAATACCATTTCCGTCAAGAGGAAGGATCTGTTTCTCCACTCCTTGAACTGGATGGCCTTATAACTTGCTTTGGTCAATAGAAAGCAGTGGGTCTAACAGTGAGAGACCATGCAGAGCACAGCTGAGTCTACCTGGCTATAGTCATCACAGACCAGCAGCCCCTATCCCCTACCAAGCTGGTCTACCAGCTGACACTGAATAGCAAGACAACAGGCCCCAAATGGCGTTGCTTATGCTAAGCACCACATCACCAAATTTAATTACAGTTTCAGCTCTCCCAGAAATGGAATCCTTTGGCTGGGGGGGGGGGGGGGATGGAGAGGGGGGAATTTGGTAACGGATTATTTTTCTACTGAAGTATAATTAACTACATCTCAACAAGAAAAGTGTACTCTTAATCCCCTTTATCTATTTCACCCACCCCTCAAACCACCTCCCCTCTGGCAGCCACCAGTTTGTTCTCTGTATATAAGAGTCTGGTTGTTTGTTTGTCTCTTAACATCTAGAAATGGAATCTTAAACCAGTCAATCTGGAATCACCTGATCAGCACTAGTTAGGTCATCTGCCTGATAGACCCCTGCCATCTCCTAAAGCAAAGTGACCTTGCAATAACCAACCTGCTTTTTTTTGTCTATTATAACTTCCTTGTTCCTGCTCCCTTCTGCCTATAAAAGTCTTTCATTTTGTATAGCTCCTCAGAGCTCCTATCTGCTAGATTGAATGCTGTCTGATTTAGAATTGATTTTTGTTCAAATAAACTCTCAACTGTTTTAATATGCCTCAGTTTATCTTTCAATAGTTCTGGTATCAGAAGAGGGAACAGAAGGAACCACACAGAACTTGTAAGAAAGATAACTTAAGATGGTTAGCTGTTTAATGTCTCATGAAATTTTCATCAGTAATCTAAATATAATTAAGAATAAGTTAAAGAGATGTAAGACAAAATTTATAAATAAACTTTTCAACAATCATTACATTGTATTGTAGGCCTACTTAAAAATAGTTTCAAAAATCTTTTTGGTAACTTGAAACCTTAAAGTTATACTGAGATAAGTTAAATAATGAATATTCATTGAATGCTTAGATCATTTCCAAATAAAATAAAAGACTGAAGTATTAATTACTGAACATAGGTTTATCTACTTTGGGCTTCCCTTTACAGAGGTACTAAAGATATTTGGGTCTGTTAGTAAACATGTTTTCTGCTACACTGAAAAAATTTTTATAAAAAAGAATATACTTATAGAAATATGAGATGTATTCATAAACTTGCCAAGCCACAGAATGCTAGTGTAAGGGACAGTACACAATTGCTTACTTTTTAGTTTTCACTAGGAATAAAGGATTCTAAGGATTAATAATTATAATCAATGTATTTAATAAAATGACTTAGAAATGATAAGAGTGAAAGAAAACAACTGCTTGAAAAGCAGATAAGGAAAGTAAAATGACTGATTGTCCCAAAATGAGACTTAAAAAAGGAAAAAATCTGAATAGATACAAAAAAAAAGTTGTTGAAGGTTTGTGGAAGAGCAATCTTGGGAAAGGCATTTTATACATGATCAAGTTGGCTAAGACTGAAAGATTTATTTATGAGTTTTTTATGAGTTTTAATATCCAAAGTACCTGGTGCAAAATTAGAATTTGGTTTTCTCTCTGTTAAAGGACAAAGGTTTCTTGGACTATTAGTCTGCTCTTAATAAGAGACTGTAAAAGGTTTTTGTTTGTTTGTTTTGCTTATTTATTTTGTTTTCTTTACTTTTTGGGTAATCTACCTAGAAAGCAAAGATTTTGTGTCTTACCAAAAAAATTTATTGTGTTTCACATTTTCTATATCAGGTCTTTAAGATAACACAATCTTGTCAATATTAAGAGTTAAGTTTTGTTCCCAACTTTAGAACCTTCTGTACTTGCCTTTAAAATCTTACATTATCACACTTTGGCTAAATAGATAATTAAATATTATTTCATAATGATCTGTGATCCCATTTAGTCAAATGTTCAAACCTTTTGGCATTGTGACAACTTCCCCAAATCAAATTCTAAATGGAATCTTTTTGACCTCAAAGTGACCTTAAAATTTTCCAGAGTCCCTAGAAAATCTCAAAGAATTCATCGTTCACCTTGTAAAAGAGAGATATTAAACTAATTAGGTTTGTTTGGTATGTTAAATTACATAGGAAGCTTTATCAAGTAAGTGATAAAACTTATTAGGTTATATTTGTATGGATGCATGTCATTAATATAAGTCTTCCAGAAATTGTATGAAATTCTTAGAAATCTGGTATGGCCTGGTATAATGTTATCAGTCATAATCCCAGTTATTATCTTAAAATGTTATGTGTCACAGAAATAACCAAATTTCCTTATCAATTCCATTACAATGAACTCTCATCAGATATTTAACCATGGGCATTTTTAAACCTTTTGTCATTTACAGACAGTTATTGTATTACTCTAAAACTTTAGCAAAAGTGAGATTCCTGGAAAGGACCCTCCCAAGTACTCTTGACCACTGACACCACTGACAAATTACAAGGTGTCAAAAGCTGGGTGCCTATTTCACAAGTGAAGAAGGCTCCACCTGACATCTGGTCTTTTGTAAACCCCCAAGACCTAAAAATCAAATTGACTAGGAAGAGTAGTCAACATCAAGGTAGACTGTTAACTCCCAAGACAGAGGATCAAGAACATTTCTTTTGTGATACTGCAGAATCCACTGCTAAAGGAACAGCTGCCCAGTAAAAATCCCTTTACTCTCCAGCCAAAGTTATTCTTGACTACAAGATAGTCCTTGATAATGTTTTGGGTGATCAAGGTGGTGTTTGTGCTATAGCCAACACCACTTGCTGCTCTCAGATGGACACTTCTGAGGAAGCTGAGACTCAGCTACATAAGATCACTGAACAAGCCAGTTGGCTTAAGAAAGTGACTCCTTCAACCAGAGTCTTTAACTTATTTGATTCTGATTGGTTTGGGTCTTAGGGGACATGGCTCCAAAGTACACTCCAGGCATTGGGAATTATTCTACCTATAGTAAACACAGTAGTCTCCCCGGTACACTGGATTCTCTCAAAAGCTTTAAAGGTATGTTTGCAGTTAGTAACCACTAAGCCAATGATCTCCCTAAGAACACAATGTTGGAAAAGGAACAAAGAGAATAACTAACTTCAAGAATGTGAACCCAACATCGGAATCTGTGAATAACACAGACATTCAGGAAAAACAACTCAAAAACTCTAGAGTAGTAGATGAGAGTAGCAATAATACCTTCAATTTTTTTTTAAGATTCTATTTATTTATTTGAGAGAGAGAGAGAGAGAATGAGTGATGGGGCGGGAGTGGAGAGGAGAGAGAGAGGGAAAGAGAGAGAGAGACACAGACTCCCCGCTCAGCAAGAAGCCCAATGTGGGGCTCGATCCCAGGACCCAGAAATCATGACCTGAGCTGAAGGCAGACGCTTAACCGACTGAGCCACCCAGGTGCCCCCAATACCTTTAATTTTTGATCAAGTCTCTCAGCTAGGCTGAGAGTCTAATCAAGAGGGAAATTGGTAAAACCAACACAGCAGATCCAAAATCTTAGGAGTTGCTTATGCTAAGCCCATGTCACCAAACCAAAACTTAATTACAGTTTCAGCTCTCCCAGAAATGGAATCTTAAACCACTCTGTCGGAAATTGCAGGATTGGTACTAGTTAGGTAATCCACTTGATAAGCCCCCACTATCCCCTAATGGAAAGTAAACTTAAAGTAACTAACCTGCTTTTTGTCTATTATAAATTTTTTGTTCCTGCTCCCTTCTGCCTATAAAAATCTTTCATTTTGTACAGCTCCTCAGAGCTCCTTTCTATCTACAAGATTGGATGCTGCCTGATTCAAATCAATTTTTGTTTAAACTCTTACTTTTTTTTTTTTTTTTTTGACAGACAGACAGCAAGAGAGGGAACACAAGCAGTGGGAGTGGGAGAGGGAGAAGCAGGCTGTCTGCCGAGCAGGGAACCTGATGCGGGGCTCGATCCCAGGACCCCGGGATCATGACCTGAGCCAAAGGCAGGCCGCCCAACAACTGAGCCACACAGGAGCCCCTCAAAGTCTTACATTTTTAATATGCCGCAGTTTATCTTTTAACACCACCCATGCAAAAGTAAGCCCAGCCCAGATCAGTTGATCTTCCTATGTAACCCCTCACACCTGAGAAATAATGTTTTAAGCCACTAAATTTTGAGCTAGTATGTTGCACAACAATACAAATAAGAATGCTTCTTATATTATTCTCTAAATTTTTCTGTATTTTACAATTATTAAGGTGATATAGAAAGGAAGGGAGCAAGGGAAAGTGGAACAGAAAGAAAAATTAAAGCCATTATTACAGAAGGTTCAAAACCTAAAATGGTAATTGGTTTTTTATTTTGACCACCATGAATAACAAAATTCCACAGGTACTTATTAAACTCTTTTGTACTTGGAAGGAGGGCTTTTATTATGACTTAAATACTAGCGTTAAACATAACAAAACAACCAAAACACATTAATTACAATGCAGAAATTGCACACTGGAAAATGCACACTTGTTGATATGTTGCTTTGATCCAAGGACACAAAATACTTAATCTTCATTTATTCCCTGGGATGAAATGGGCATGACATAGACAATTACTATTTTTATTTTGCATATGAAATAATGGCAGTTAAAAACAAATAACAATGCCAAGATTAATGAACAGGGGCTTAGTAAATGGAGTTTTCTTTGCTCCAATTTTCTAGGTGCATCCAAAGAGATTCAATAATGGGAATCTTCCTGCTCACTGTCGTGGACTGAACGTGTCCCACCTAAACCATGCCCAGGTCCTACAAATTAATATGTCTAAGTCTTAATCCCTAATGTGGGGGTCTGTGGAGGTGGTCCTTTGAGAGATAATGAGGTCATGAGGGTGGGGTGCTCATGAATGGGATTAGTTCTCTTATGAGAAGGGGAAGAGGCCAGAGCCCTCCGTCTCTCTGCCATAGAAGGATACAGCAAGAAGGCTGCCATCTGCAAAGCAGAAAATAGTTTTCTCATCAGAATTCCCAATTAGGCTGGCAGCCTAATCTTGGACTTTCCAGTCTCCACAACTGTGAGAAATTTTCTGTTATTAAAGCCACCCCATCCATAGTATTCTGTTATGCACCCAGACTGGCTAGGACACTCATCCAGTAACATCCTTATGTACTAATCTTTAATTAATAGATAGATAATAAATTTGTATAGTATCTATGAAGTTCATTAATTTAAAAAAAAATATGGAAGTTTTTATATTGAGAGAGAGAGAGTCTTCCTGGATCATTTTGCTACCAGTAAAAATAAGCATTTCAATTTTTGTACGACCACTGCAATTTCATTTACGCTTGTTCTCTTCAATAAAGATGCCTTGCTGTATTACTAACTAAAAATAGTTTCATTGCTTTACTTGTACCACGTCCAAGAGAGATTCACAAACAAGGAGAAGAATCCTTCATCAGTCCAGGGGACCTAATTTGGGGGTTGAAAAAACACGACGTGTGTGTGCACGCTGACTCGGAAACCATTCTTTCAAGGACTTCTGTAAGGCTCATCACATTAGAGCAGATCAAAATTAATTGTTGAGGGAGACGGCTCTTACGGTTGTGTCCTCTTGGGCCAATACATATAAAGACAATGGTAGAAAGTCAATAATGTCACTAGGTCAAGGGCACTTGATAGTACAGAGCCAATAAATGCTCTTTGTCCGTATTTCCACAGAGCTGATCTTAAGAAAAAAAAAAAAAGGCGATTTCCAAAGCCATAAGCTCTACTCATGTGAGAATCTCAAGGCTTTTGTGGAAGTTACTATCCAGTACATATTTCTGCTGTCAGACTACTTCTGTCACTGCATTTAAACCATGAAGTGCATTTTGCTGCTGATTCGACTATTATGGCAGGAAAATGACCTGTAAAGTTCTTTTGAGGAGCCTGGCATTTTGCATATATTATAGAAATACAAGAGGAGAAAAAATGTGTTAAAAATGAAGTTTATGAAAAGTCATCCAACTAAACTTTACATTTCATAGAATACAGAGCCTGCCTGATTTGTGAGACTAAAAAGGGGAAAAAAAGAAACCTGTCAAGGCAGAAAATCTCCATATTCTCATGTTTTCAAGGGCAGTTGTCAACTTTTTTCTATCTTTAAATCTCGACAGTAAGTGACAAAGTAAAAAAATGTGCCAAAATGTATTATTTGACCTCTTTTTGGTGGCTCTGATGTGCAAAGAACTTAATAGATTGGAACATATGCTTTATTTAAGGGGGAGGAGGGTGGAAGAGTGACAAGTGTGTGGGGCTAAGATTTGAAAGATCTGTGTGACTGAAAGCAGTGACAAAGGCCTCAGATTTTATGAGCTCTCCAAAGAAAGAGACCTTGGTTTCACGTGAGGAAGAGTTCCAATTATGCCCCTCAGAGGTAAGAGTGAATATCTCTGCTTAATTTGCAGCAATCAGGTAGTTGACTAAGAGAGAAAATTTCCGAGGCTGTACAACCTAGAGCCAGAACATTTATCAACACCGAGCATCTCTCATCATTGAAACTATAAAACAACAACAACAACAATCACTCGGGAAGCTCTGAAGGGCGCTGCTATTTCCCACTTCAAGACATTTTGCCAAGAGGGGCTAGGGCTTAGAGGTCAGGGACAGCCTAGTTCTGCTCTCCTTATCCCCAATTGGAGGCAGAGAGAAAGAGGACGCATTAACCATTTCACTGCTGATCAGGGATAACTGGGCCATGAAAAGGGTTTTTGGTTTTTTTTGTTTTGGTCCCAGCTGAATGGTCAGAAATCAAACCCACGGTTTGTGTTCCCTGACCCAGAATGGGAATTTTATTCCTTAATCATATCTCCCAGGCTGCTTCACTGACCAACTTCAGTGAAAGAGGCTGGCACATTATTTATAAGAATTAAAGAGCCTGGGGAGGGAGGCCGGTGGAGGAAGGAGGACATTTTGATCATAGCAGCACTCACAAGCATCAATACAGCTTAAAAGTCGGGTCTGCATTTCCATCAAAACCTCCTGATTTCCAGCCATCTATAACTCGGCTATAAAAATCACTCCTGGACTGCAATTCAGCAAATAGTGCCTCAGCTGAGGGGAAAATTGTCCCCTCTTGGTAGCTGTCGGTTTGTTTTGGTTTGCCTTTGTTTTAGTGATTTGAGGAAAATGCACGGATATTTGAAAGATGCTCCTTAAATATAACCCCCAGAATGAGAAAATGTTAGCACTTTAAGGTATTTGTGTGCGTTTCCATCTTCAGGGGGAGTGGTGACTTTCACTCCATAGCTAATCCTGCCCTGGTCCCCATTACTTTTGGCATTTTCAAGAAACAAAGGCAATGGGCAAAGCCTTTCATTCAAAGGCAGGTAGTCAGCAGAAAGACTCTCAATGTTTGTGAGGTTTGTATTCCCGGAGCCACCTCGAAGGACAGGCTGTTGACTGTTGTCTCAGAACTAATTTCCTCCTATAAAGACCAAATTGGTGTGATAGCACTGCAGAGCTCAGAGTTTTTAATTGCCTCAAGGTGCTGATTTGCACGGAAGGGATACACTCGGGAGGATCCAGGGAGGGAGGGAGGAACACTGGACTCAGTCTCTCAAATGAACCCAGCGTTTTCTCTCCTTGTCACTTCCTCACCTGTGATTGTCCTCCTTCCTCACAAGGAGGAGACAGTTTTGCTCTACCATTAGGGAGAAATGATTACGAGGGCCCGAGTCACATGTCCCCAGCCTGTTTCAGGAGCCCCAGGCGCCCTGGTCTTTGCACTTACCAGAAGCCAGGCGGCCGGCAGAGCCCTCTGCAGCCCCATGCAAAGCCACCTGGCCGGCTGGGGCACCTGGGCAGAAGAACAGAGGCTGAAAGCGCACTGGGGGGAAATAAGGCCTCGGTGATCTGAGCCGAGGGAGGAAGAATGTGACAGTCAGAGCTAGCTAGCATCCCGGCTCTAAAGAGTAACTGTGTTTGCCTCTGGGAGGCCTGTGGACCCAAAGGAAGGGAGTCCTGGGGCTCCACTTGCTGGGAGTGGAGGAAAGACATTAGTGTTATTCCCTCGCATCCATCAACTCAGGGTACATTCCCTCGGATTCTTGAAACTTAACATTTACCTTTTTTAAATGTCCCCGGGAGAAGAAACTACTGCCATTTGACCAATGAGGAAAACACAAATAGAAAAGCCCGCTGATGTGTTATGTGAGCCAATAGTGGAATTTCATCTCGTATGTCCCCATTGAGATGTGAGCCCTCCTGGCCTGGAGGATGGGGAGGGAGGCCAAATAGTCTTCCAATCTTTTGTGAGTTCTAATAAAGCGGGCGTGGGGTGGGAAGACATTTTAAGCCCTTTCACTTGACATACTGCCCTGAAGTGCACGGCCAAGGCCCCTGCCTAGGACACACACATTCGGGAGCCTCCCATGGTTAGGTGCCTACCACAGAGACAAGTCTGCAAGGCCAAAAGCACATGTCCACCCAGAATCTCTACCCTGACCTTCAAGACCATGAACCCAGTATCTCCTGCCCAAACAAGCTCCAGCTCCTCTAGACCTTCCCTCATCTGCCTCGCTGAGAGCAGATGAAGCTGACAGGCACATCCTTGGGCCCCAGCTGTGGAAAAGGAGCAGCTGTTTGCTGGGGATGTGGACAGAGCTTGGACATGCCACCTGGAGTGTCCCCGTGTGTGTGTGTGCGCGCACGTGTGCGTGTGCGAAGCCCCTTGCACTGCAGCACAAGGCAGTGTGGGGAAGGAGAAAGGGCCAGTATGCACAAGGCTGCTTCTCCTCACACCGCTCTGTTCTGGCACACAGGTCCAACAATTCTAAATTTGAAGCTGGTCTTCCAAAACTGTTATGAAAATATGTGTGCCCAGGGCGCCTGGGTGGCTCAGTAGGTTAAGCGTCTGACTTGATTTCAGCTCAGGCCATGATCTCAGGGTTGTGAGATCGAGCCCCATGTTGAGCTCTGTGCCGGCCCGTGGGAGTAGAGCCTGCCTAAGATTCGCTCTCTCCTTCTCCCTCTGCCCCTCCCCACCAGCCTCCTCTTCCCATCTCTAAAAGAAAGAAAATATTTGTGCCAAAGTAAAAAAAAAAAAAAAAAAAAAGAAGAAGGATAGACAAATATTTTATTTATCAATTTGTGAGTTGGATGTAAGACTTTGGGAATAATTATGTAGACCTATGGTATGTGGGCCTCCATTTGGACTCTTGCTGTAGGTTCTTCGAAGGTTCGGGGTGGACCTGTTGTAAAGCCATACCAAGGATGAGCTGAGCTGTGCCCAGTTCCCATGAGCATACCTATAGAAGTCTGATTTTATTTCACTCCTGGTTTTCCTCAATTGCAATCATGTGTAATCCATACTTCAGTTACTGCCCAAAAGCCTACCTCCCAGCTTATTTTGCTTTTACTGTTGATTTAGTTTCTAGTTCTCTTTTTCTCTTTCCTTTCCTGGCCTGCTCTAATTTCTATTTATCCCTACCACACTCCCTCTGGTTTATTCTGAAATTCTAATATTCTCTTCAATTTTCCTAATGGTATTTTTCTAGTCATACAAATCATAATAAAATTGATGTTGCTGTATTATATGAAAATTAAAAATTAACCATAAGCACACACAGTGACATGAAGCCTTTAAAGGCTTCTGCTTCTTTACGCTCTTCCCTCCCTAGCCCATTTCCCAATTCAGGGTCTAAGCTAGTTTAATTTCAGGCTACTTTTAATTACTGTATGTCTCTCCCTTCCAATCTAAGAATCCTTACTGAAAACTTACAGGAGCCCATCTGGAAGATAAAAATCTAGTTTCCTAACCCTGACCACATGCAAAATCAAATCCCACTTAAATTAAAGACAAAGGGTCTCATGAGCTGCATTTTTTTTTTTTTTACATGATAAGGGAGGTATTTTTTTTTCTTTTTTTTTATTGTTATGTTAATCCCCATACATTACATCATTAGTTTTAG
>NW_022589740.1:17931496-18025327 GCF_004348235.1 Phoca vitulina | reverse complement strand
CCCACCCCCCACTCCAGCAACCCTCAGTTTGTTTCCTGAGATTAAGAATTCCTCATATCAGTGAGGTCATATGATACATGTCTTTCTCTGTTTGACTTATTTCGCTCAGCATAATACCCTCCAGTTCCATCCACGTCGTTGCAAATGGCAAGATCTCATTCCTTTTGATGGCTGCATAATATTCCATTGTATATATATACCACCTCTTCTTTATCCATTCATCTGTTGATGGACATCTTGGCTCTTTCCACAGTTTGGCTATTGTGGACATTGCTGCTATAAACATTGGGGTGCATGTACCCTTTCGGGTCCCTACTTTTGTATCTTTGGGGTAAATACCCAGGAGTGCAATTGCTGGATCATATGGTAGCTCTATTTTCAACTTTTTGAGGAACCTCCATACTGTTTTCCAGAGTGGCTACACCAGCTTGCATTCCCACCAACAGTGTAGGAGGGTTCCCCTTTCTCCGCATCCCCGCCAACATCTGTCATTTCCTGACTTGTTAATTTTAGCCATTCTGACTGGTGTGAGGTGGTATCTCATTGAGGTTTTGATTTGGATTTCCCTGATGCTGAGCGATATTGAACACTTTTTCATGTGTCTGTTGGCCGTTTGGATGTCTTCTTTGGAAAAATGTCTGTTCATATCTTCTGCCCATTTCTTGATTGGATTCTTTGTTCTTTTGGTGTTGACTTTGATGAGTTCTTTATAGATTTTGGATACTAGCCCTTTATCTGATATGTCATTTGCAAATATCTTCTCCCATTCTGTCAGTTGTCTTTTGGTTTTGTTGACTGTTTCCTTTGCTTTGCAAAAGCTTTTTATCTTGATGAAGTCCCAATAGTTCATTTTTGCCCTTGCTTCCCTTGCCTTTGGCGATGTTTCTAGTCATGAGCTGCATTTCTAACTACCTGAAAAAGTTCTTGAAACATTCTGTCAGGTGGAACTATGGCTAACTGAGGAAAAGGTAAGTTTCAGGGCCATGAGCTGGAATGAGGGAACACAGAATGGAGACCAAGAACACACTAGAAAGCAAAGGAGGCAGAGCGTCAAGCCTAAGGGTAGACACAGAAGCCAAACACAGCAATGGGGAGATGTCCAGCCAGAGCCAAGGGTCATGGCAAACTCAGAGGTCAGGGAAATGCAGTAGAACAAGGGTAGACAAGCAAGCAGGACGGCCAACACAGCCACGGGAACTTACGTACTTTGACTTTGAGACCCAAGAAGAAGCAACACCTAAATTTCCAGACAGAAGACACTAAATCCTCATATTCCTATAGCACTTGATAGGTTACAAAGCATTTTCATATATAATATGGGATTTAATCCTCACGAATGGTGAGTTACATATCTCTAACCCTATTTACAGATGAAGAACCTGAAGCTCCAAGAGTTTCCTCACCTGACTCAGTGTAATCCTGAAAGAGAGAGGGGTGGTTCTTGAACCCAGATCTTCTGAGGCTCACCCCAAACCCACGCTCTTCTGTTGCACCACCAGGCTTCAGACTCAGCACACGCAGGAAATGAGGACTGATCTCAGCTCCCGCAGTGAGGCTCAGACTTCCTGGATTCCCTCCTGTTACCCACTGTGACTGAGGTGGGAGGGGCGAGAAGAACCTCTAGGATTTCTGGTTGTCATTTCTCAGACAGCCCTTTATGGCAGCTCCGTGAGTCTGACGGCTGGCAGCACCCCAGACACATCGTACCAGCATCCGATTTATGACGATCCTAACTACCGCCATCCAATCTGCTAACCTGTGCAGGGCACAGACATCAGGAAATATGTCTTTCCGTAAATACAATACAGGGGAACTTATTCGTTGTGGCAGCAAGGAGCAGAAAAGGACATTGCTCTCGGGGCCCCAAAGGGAAAAAAAAAAAAAAATGATGTACGATATAAGGTAGGGTATTAATCATGCCTGACACCTCTGGATAATCAACTGGAGTCATCCTTGGGAACAACTGCTTTTCAAGGTTGGAATGGGAGAATAATGAATGGGGAGGAGCTTATGAAATGGGACAGCATAACCTGATAAGATACTGAACTGTAGTTCAGCATCCTTACTGGAAAGCTGGCTGGCAATGAGATTCAAGAGTTTTGGAGGGTTGTCAAAACAGTTGCTAAATGTTTTGTTTTCCATTCATCCGATCTTCACCAAGAGTCATGCCAGTAGAAGTCAAGGTCTAGGAGGCCTACCATAGGTCAAAGCCATTATCCTTAGGATTCCCAACATGAGGAAGCATTGCCTAGATCTCCCAGAGAAGGGCTGGCATCATCTACAAGTCTCCAGGCTGGCTCAGGCAGAGGTGGATCTTGTTTCTGCCTGGGTAGAGATAACCGTACTGTGGGCTGCCTGATAAAACATGGAACACAAGCCTCTAGAGGGGAACCTGGCACACACAAAGCATGCGAAGGGACCCTCACTTCAATGCTGAGTATGATTCAAATTAACTTCAAGCCAGGGGAATATACCAATCTCTCTCCATTAGAGCACAAAGTGATGAAGAAAAGCAGCCCATGGAAGTCACCGAGGAAGGATCAGGGATGAATTCTGGTACTTTCACGCCAAAATTCTACCACCAGGCAAGGGGCAATGTGAACTTGTGATATTCATGAACAGTGAACTAAAGAGTCCAATCCCACTGCAGCTATGTCGATTGCCTAGAATTAATGCCAACCTCTACCTATACGCACACAACAAGGAACACTTCAATATGCAACGCTTATGAACTCCAAAGGATTAAAACACAGAGCTGAGCAATATCTTGTATCAAATTTTTCATTTTTGTTACAGCTCAGTTCTCCGATGTTCATTTTTAATGGTCTACAGTGGTATAGTCCTCTACATTTCACAAAGAACTTTCCTTTGTCATCTTAACTTTTATAACAACGTTGCATTTTATTCAACAAACAAACCATAATTGACCATCTGTTTTGTGTCAGTCTCTCCCCGGCCCTAGGAATGGCAAAGATGAGTAAGTTAAGAAAGCTGTCTTGAATATCCAGTCGAAGAAGGGTCACAGAAGCATGAATGGCTCACAAAGAGATACTGTAATAAGCCCTGTGATAGAGATATGTACAAAATAGTATATGAACACAGATGGGGTCAAGTAACTTTCCCAAGGTCATACTATTGATATACAGTGGAGGAAGGAATTAAATCCATGGCTGCTAATTCAAATCTGGAATGTTTTGTACTGTACCAAAGCGACTTTCTTATGTCAACCACACTTCTAGCCCTTCATCAAATTTCCTTTCAATGATTTAAAAATCATGTTTTATAAAATTAATTTGCTCTCTTTTGCACCTGTCCCTCAGATTCCTTTTTCCACTTAAGCCCACACACTGATTTCATTTTGCAATCTCAGCCACTAAGTCACAGTGGCCACTCTTGACCTTCCTTGCCCTATAGGTTGTAACAGGATTCACCAGCCTGACCCAACAAGGAAATCCTTTCCTTCTTGTTCACTCTCCATCCTCCCTACCCTGCAGTCTGTTCTGAATCTACCAGGCGTGACTCTTCTTGAACAAGCATATCACAACTCAGACAGCCACAGGAACACAGAACTCTTCAAGGAAATCACCATAAAGGAGGTTATGCATTTATTCTAATGATGCTACGATTGTCCCTAGTCATATCATATTAAAAACTTCTCTTTTGGAACTACATTTGGCATTTGTAATTCCTTTTGTTTTGATTAGCTGTAATGGTGGCAAATTTTCATTCTTTTGATGTTTGCTTTGATTTCTTCGAAAGAGTCAAAGGATCCATCCAGTGATGGTAATTCCATTTGAGTTCAAAACAAGTTATTACTTTAATCTATTGATACCTGTTTTCTCTAATGGTTCCTAAATGGATTCAATGAGTAATCCAAATATATTTTGAGCAATGTTACTATGATTGGAATAAAAATATAGCTTCCTATGGTGATTTCCTTAAGTAGGTACAAAAGTCTAGTTATTATTATTAGTCAGTGGAAAGAGAAATTCTAAGTTATTTTCACTTCTTGCTTATTTATATTGTTTTGAACTATAAAAATGTACTGTTAGAAATGTGTAAATTCTCAAATTTTAAAAGCAATGCTGATTTAAATGTACAAAATCTGTAATATTTGTCAAAAAACATATATAATTATCTTAGAAAAGTGCCTCAGAGACAATGCTTTGTGACATCCAAGAGACCTCTCAGAGCCAAGAAGGGTAAAAATGTGGGGGTTATCTATTAAAAAAGAACCCAGGTCCCCATCTCACTCTGCCCCCCATGAAGCCATCAATACAAGATGCTGTTTTATCTATTTTTGACGTTGGCATTCTGGTTATATTTTGTTTGAAGATACAGTTTGCTGCTAAATCAATTTTGAAAGGCACTAGTACTTTGAGTACAAATACAGCTCTTTCCACCGCCCACGAATCTCATGTATTCACACATTTTACTTATTTATTTCATTTTATTTTACTTTGCTAAGTTACTTTCCTGGGGCTAAAGCTGATTTAAAAGTGATAAGAATGTTCTGAGTTTCAACTGATTAAACATGTAAAGATTCAAATGCAAAAATGTCTGTTCTGACACTGAGGAATGACAGAAATCAGTTTAGCATTTCTGTAAAGATTAAGAATTTCAGTAAAAAGCACTCAGGCTACATGTTAAAAGTAGAGCAAAACTATTTAGAGATCAAGAGATGTGACTCAGGTCCAAATACTAACGAGACTAGCAATGAGGTTCCTAAAACCTTCTGGATCACCAACACATATAAGAATGGCCAAAATCCAGGACACTGACAACACCAGACATTGGCAAGGATGTGGAGCGACAGAAGCTCTCACTCAGTGCTGGCGGGAATGCAAAATGGTACTTTGCCACTTTGGAAGACAATGGTCTTTCTTTCAAAATGAGACAACCTCTTACCATATGATCCAGCAATCACGCTCCTTGATATTTACCCAAAGGAGATAAAAACTTATGTCCACATAAAAACCTCCACGTAGATGTTTATAGCAGCTTTACTCATAATTGCCAAAACTTGGAGGCAACCAAAATGCCCCTCAGCAGGGGAAGGGATGCATTAACTGTGGTACATCCAGGCAATGGAGTATCATTCCACACTGAAAAGGAAATGAGCTATCAAGTCAGAAAAAGACATAGAGGAAATTTAAGTGCATATTACTAAGTGAAAGAAGCCAATCTGAAAAGGCTACATACTGTATGATTCCAAATACATGACGTTTTGGGAAAGGCAAAACTGTGGAGACAGTAAAAAAAAAAAAAAATCATCTGTTGCCAAGAGTTGGAGGAGCAGGGCAACAATGAATATGTGGAGCTCCGAGGATTTTCAGGGCAATGAAAATACTCTGTATGATGCTATAATGATAGATATATGTCATTATACATTTGTCCAAACCCATGGAATCTACACCAACATGAAACTATGTACTTTGAGTGTTTATGATGTGTCAGTGTAAGCTCATCTTGTAACAAATAGTACCACGCTGGTTGGGGATGTTGATAATGGGGAGGCTGTGCCTATGTGGGAATAGAGAATACGTAGGAAATCTTTATACCCTCCCCTCAAATTTGCTATAAACCTAAAACTGCTCTAAAAAGATAAAGTCAATAAAAAACATCATACTAACTGCTCCATCTCTGGAAGAATACAAAATATGTGATAAAATTCAACACTTCTTCCTTGGGGCAGGGGAAGGGGAGAAGGGAATATTTGGAGCATCAGAAAGAGGAGGAAACATCCTTAATCTGGTATAATGAATCACCTTAAACTCGACAGCAAACCTAATGATAAAACATCTGAATCACTCTTTTTAAAAAAGCAGGTTTCTATTCAACATCATATAGAAGATACTAGCCAGCTCAATGACATGACAAAAAGAAATAAAATAGCAACTGAAAAGAAATAAAGCTGTCATCATTCACTGATCAAGTTCATTAATTATATGGTTCAGATCCTAGATATCGCTTCTGAAGTAAATATTAAAAATAATCACCTTCTGTTTAATCTCAGTGGTGAGTACACAGAAGTTCACTACATGATTTTCTGTATTTTTTGTTTTGAATAATTTGTAACTTAAAACTTAGTATTTTTTCAAGCTTAAATGAAGTTTAAGAAAAATACTTGCACCTTGCTAAAGTAAAAAAGTCCTCCAGAGCCATATCTTTAACATATACAAATCAACTAAGGGAGAGAAGTAATTTCCAATCATTAATTCCTTAAATGAATATTGAGTAAAAGAAATAAAGATCAATTAAAGTAACATGTACCATAGATGAAAACAATACCTAAGAAAACATTCCCAGGAAAAAGATTAATTTCATACTTGGTAAATTGTCCCTTTGGTCTAAGGCTTAACACATGAAAGTTTAAAAAAAAAAAAAAAGTCTGTAACAGATGTGTCCACATTCAAACACATGCCTTTAACTGGCTTCAAGAAATGAAAAGCAAAACTTGGGAGACTGAAAAATTTATTTATGGACACTAAAAACTGCAAACAAGACTGAATCTCTTACAAAGTACTGGGCAATAAGAATTAAGATAGGAAGAAGAGTTTATGACTTGGTTGATTGTTTTTAGTCCTTAGCAGTCTTAGATAAATTCATATATTACATATATAAGAAGCCTTTACTCATATAGGAAATGCCTTACAAATATATCACAATATCATTAGTTTCCCAAGCTGCAGTTCTCAGCCTAAACTGGGGTGGCTTCTCTAGGATGTGTGGCAGATCGATGAGAGGAGGCTGGACGCTGGCTCATTCCCCATAGCCAATCATGGCTCTCACAACTGAAGGCAGCATTACCTTAGTGACAGCATCCTAAAGGAAGGGGGACATTAACCTCCAGTTTGAGGACTGGTTGAACCTTCATATCTGAAAGATTATCTGAGTTATCAAATTATTATTGGAAGAAACACAGCCTTCTGTTGCTTTGAACCACAGATGATTAGAACAGGGTAGACATCTGAGTGGATGATACTATAACCACGTTTTACACAACTTGGTTTGCTGCCAGCGTTCGCAGTAGTCAAATTTAATTTTAGTGATACAGTGAAATGTAGTGTGCCGCACATAAAATATTAATGTAGCACATAATTGGGTAGTCCAAAATAACTGAGTTTATGCACACTGATAAATGCTTGGTGAAATGCTCTGTCATTTATAGACCCCTCAAAAAAGTAAATTATAATATCCATTCTAATTCAACTTGTTCATCCTTCCTCTGATAGTTCTCTCCTGTGGATGTACAAGGACCCAACCTGTTTATAAGAACAAGCCGTGTTCTTCGGGATAATAAGAGAGAGGATCTTACAAAATTAGACAAATTAATATACCCTATCATAAAATGGCAAAAAAGCTTTCTCCATAGTTTTTTCATCCATAGGTCAGCTACCTAAGGGAGACTACTCTCATCACCTGATCTGTGTGGATTTACCACTGACCTGTGAGTTTACACTGGACTTCTTCAAATTCACTAATAAATAACTACTTTATGGAGCCAGAAGAAAGAGATGGACCATAAATAGTGAGAAACTTTCAACAAGCAAGTAAATTTTTCAACCCGTTTCTCACTCTCTATTCTGAGGACTGGAGAGCATAGAAGACTCATTTTCATGACCCTAAAATCTGCAAAGAAAGGACGACATTGTGGGAAGGCCCTGATAATTGCTGCGATTTTTTGCTTGAAATTTTTTCATTTATCCCTGGTTTGATTCTTTATGATTTATTTTTGCTTTTGTGGAGTTTTTTTTTTTTCTGCTATCCTCTATACTTAAACTTGGAGCAATGCCTTAGTAGGCTGTTTACTTAGGGATGGAAAAGTACATGTTAAAGTGTTTCCCCATCGAGGGGCACCCAGGTGGCTCAGTGGGTTAAGCATCTTCCTTCTGCTCAGGTCATGATCCCAGGGTCTTGGGATCAAGCCCCACATTGGAGGGCTCCCTGCCCATCGGGGAGTCTGCTTGTCCCTCTCCCTCTGCTCATGCATGCTCTCGCTCTCAAATAAACTAAAAAAAAAAAAAAAAAAAAAAAGGTTCCCCATCCAGTCTGTTGTCCTCACAGCACAAAGTGATATATGGAAGTCACTATGTACACAGTATTTTAAAACAAGACTCCATTAGTGCTTCATTTCTTACAAATGTTATGTAAGAAAAACTAGAGCAAAGGACCAAAACCTCAGAAATAGATATGTCTGGGAACTAGTTAGCTCCATGTAAACATAAAACTTCATAAGTTCTTCCTACCAGCATGGTATAATGGACAAAATGGTGGTTCTAGACTTACGGAGATAAGAATTCCATTACCAGATTTACCATGTATGAGCTGAAGACCTGCCAAAAACATTTTATTTTCCTTGTGAGCTTTCCAAAGAGGGGAATCTTTCAATCTTCTCCACATCTTTGAAGCTTCCAAACACACACACACAAAAACCAAACCAAAACAAAACAAAACAAAAAACCTTCCCTCTTAGTAAACACCCTGCCTCAAACTTCTTAGAGTAAACAGACTTCTCTTAGCTTCCTGCCCAACCCCCTACCTATTAACTCACTAAAATATGTACATCTCCTGCTTCCTGCTTCCCTGCCCCAATGGAAGAAGCTGTGACCTTCCTCCTGCCGATGGTAAGCGTGCAACCTAGGCCCTGGAACCAATTTCTGTTCACTTCTTCTGAGAACTTCCTCCATCAACTACCTTCCTTTTATGCATCTTCAATACCTTCTCTCGAATATTTTCCCATCAGAAAAGTAAATATCCTCCAATCTATCCCATCATTATTAAAACACATCACACATACCCCCATCTATTTATTTTCTCCATTTCACAATTATATTTCTCAAAAGAGATGTCAATACCCTGAACCATACTCCTCAGTTCACTACAAATAGGTTTTACTCCCCATCACTCCTCTGACAGTTTCATCCAAAGCCATCAGCCAAAAATGAATAGACACAGTATTAGATATTTTTGTCTTTGCCTTGATCTATTCCTTTGTCTTCCATGATGACACTTCTTCTGGTTCCTACATACCTCTCTGGGACTCCTCTTCAGCTCTCTTCAGGGAAACCACTTCTTCTGCCTGTACCTGAGGTATCATGGTCCCCTGGGGTGCCATTCCCAGTCTTCTGCTCTTCTTCTCCCTCTTCCTGGAAGATTTCTCCCACTCTCCTCTTCAGTTATACTTCAAATATGTCAATGACGATCAAATCCTTGTGGCTAGCCTAGACTGTTCCCTTGAGTACCTAAATTTACTATGTCCAACTGCCCACTGAAATCTTTACCTGAATGTTGACACATATTTTATCCTCAATTTATCTAAATAGAACTTTTTTCCCACCTCACTCTCTCAGCCAGCTGTTTTCAGATGAAGCATAATCATCTACACCAAGGTCTATACAAGTCCTCTAAGAATCATTTTTACCCCTCCTTCTATGCACAGATCAAATCAATCTGTAAGTTCTAGTGAAACTATTTCCTTGTATCTTGTAAATCTGCCTACTTCTTTCTACTTGCATTATCTCTTTCAGACCTTGGTTGGATTACCATAACAACTTCCTATCTCCTGATTTTCACTTGTTTCTAAACCAGGGTTCAGTGAAGAACAGCCTACTGGCCAAATCTGCCCCCCTGCCTGGTTTTGTAAATAAAGTTTATTGGAATACAGCCATATTCAATCATCTGCACACGAATGTACTGTCTATTGCTGCTTTGGGACAATGCTAACGAACAAGAGGGATACCATGACCCACAAAGCTGAAATTATTTACTATGTGGTCCTTGACAGAAAAGCTTTACCATACCCTCCTCTAAACCATTCTCTGCCCTTTCCAAAATAGAAATAAACCATTCCTCTACCCAAGGGCCCCAAATGGCTCCCCAGTTCTTACAGGGCAAAATTCAACTTTCTTAGCACATCAATTAAGGTAATTCAAAAATCAGACTTACTGTTCTAGCCTCATCTCTCACCATCCCCATCAAACCCCATTCTCTAACATCATTGAATATGTCATGCTCACAATATGCCTCAGAGACTTGTATATGGGAGCCTTCTCCCTTTAAGTCTTAGCTAGTCCCCCTAGACCAAACTTAGAGCAATCTAAGTCTAGATTTACCTGGCCAGCTCTTACTTTCTCTTTAGGATTCAAATCCAATCCTGCTTCCTTAAAGAAACTCTCCCTAATTACCACATTTTAGTTAGATATGCCTCTTTCTTGCTCCCATAATTCCCTGGGCTTCCCTCTTGATCTCATTCTATAATAACTTCTTTGTCTTTGTCCTTTAACTTCGTCTTTGTCCTTTAACTATAAAATTATTGGAGATAGGAACCATAACTTGTTCACCACGGTATTGTGAAAACCATGAGAATGTCTGACAGGTTGGCTGTGCTTAAGAAATATTTGCTAACTGAATTGCACTACTGGGTATTTACCCCAAAGATACAAATGTAGGGATCCGAAGGGGTACGTGCACCCCAATGTTTATAGCAGCAATTTCCACAACAGCCAAACTGTGGAAAGAGCCACGATGTCCATCAACAGATGAATAGATAAAGAAGATGTGGTATATATACACAATGGAATATTATGCAGCCATCAAAAGGAATGAGATCTTGCCATTTGCAACGACGTGGACAGAACTGGAGAGTGTTATGCTGAGTGAAATAAGTCAATCAGAGAAAGACATGTATCATATGACCTCACTGATATGAGGAATTCTTAATCTCAGGAAATAAACTGAGGATTGCTGGAGTGGGGGGCGGGGGTGGGAGGGATGGGGTGGCTGGGTGATAGACATTGGGGAGGGTATGTGCTATGGTGAGTGCTGTGAATTGTGCAAGACTGTTGAATCACACACAGATCTGTACCTCTGAAACAAATAATGCAATATATGTTTAAAAAAAAAAAAAAAAGAAGATAGCAGGAGGGAAAGAATGAAGGGGGGGAAATCGGAGGGGGAGATGAACCATGAGAGACAATGGACTCTGAAAAACAAACTGAGGGTTCTAGAGGGGAGGGGGGTGGGAGGATGGGTTAGCCTGGTGATGGGTATTGAGGAGGGCACGTTCTGCATGGAGCACTGGGTGTTATGCACAAACAATGAATCATGGAACACTACATCAAAAACTAATGATGTAATGTGTGGTGATTAACATAACAATAAAAAATTTAAAAATATATATATTTGCTAACTGAAGGATGAATGAATGATAATTATCACCCCTGAACTTTTTCTCAACTGTGCTGTGAAATGAAGATAATACAATCTAACCTATAGGTATTTGATGGTTATGTATCATTTATACACCCCTAGAATATGTCTATTAACCGACAATTATTTAATACTCAGTAAATGCAAGTATATTGCCCATACCTCCCATAAATGGACCAAATTTCTATTTACCTAGCTTAAATATATCCTTAAATATAAGGATATACAGCCTCTGCATTCAAGAAACTTACAAATTGATAGGTGGCAGGAAAAATAAGTCACCATGAGTCAAAGTGCTGAAAGAATGATACTCTGAGATGTCCAAATAAAAGGACTGCTTTGCCAGATGATTTATTTTAAATAATAAGTTATAACCGGTTCATCATGTTTTGGGGTTTTTTAAATATTTTATTTATTTATTTATTTAGAGAGAGAGAGCAGGAGCAGAGGGGAGAGGCAGAGGGAGAGGGAGAAGCTGACTCCCCGCTGAGCAGGGAGCCCGATGCAGGACTCGATCCTAGGACACTGGAATCATGACCTGAGCCGGGGGCAGACACTTAACTGACTGAGCCACCCAAGTGCCCTCATCAAGTTTTAGAATGTGTTGGACTAATACTGAAATGCAACCTTGTAGAGTTAGAGCAACAAAAATAACAAACATCAATGGTGAGGTTAATTTAGAAATAAAAGCGGCATCCCTAAAAATAAGTATAAGAACTTTGTCAGAAGCTTTCCACAAATGTCTTAATTGAAATTATAGAAAACAAAATATACATTGGACTTAAACTTGTGCCTTTCCAAAGGACACGAACAGTGGGTTTACCAAAAAAGAAATACCAGTGACTTATAAGTAAAAAAAATTTCAAGCATATGAGTGGAGATTCTGGACTCAGATAAAACCAAGATGGAGTCCGTCTTACTAACTTGGGCAATAGCAGAACTTCAATTTCATCATCTGTAGAAATGAGATAACAACACTGTATTAGTCAGGATGCTTGTAGCCCCAAGAAACAGAAACACTAATTCAAAATAGATTAAACAATAAGAGACATGACATCATACTCAGCTATATCTAAAAGAAAAATAAAAAATAGTCTCTTCTTTGCTTATGATCATGGAATCATTTCCAAAAATACCCAGCCAACTCTCCATGTCTCCTTGTCCAGAACTGAGTAACTGATTGGCTGAATGAATCACTACCTGTTGAAATGGAATCACTCCTATATCAAGTAGGCCCATCCCAAAAGTTAGAGGTGGGATAGGTTACAAAGGAGAAGAATGGATTATTGGGGAAAAAAACAAAAACAAAAACAAACAAAAAACCAAAAAACAAAAACAAAAACAAAAAACACTGAACTTCTGTTAAGAAGTGGGGAAGCAAGATGAAGATTTTCTAAATGACCATCAGTATCTACCATGAATGTTAATCTCACGCTGTGATACGAAGATTAAATAAAAAGGTGCACTTAAAGGGTTTTGCATAAGGGTTGACATATGGATATGATAAATCCTTAATAAATATTAGCTACTTAAAATATTTCATTATTCAAAGTCTGGGGCTCTGTATTAATCATGAATTAGATTTTCCTCATGCCTCTTATGTCTTAGCAAACAAACAATAAATGTTAGCTACATTTAATAACAGCAATAGTACACATGCATAGAGAAAGTGTGAAAGTATATATACCAAAATATTAAAAATAGAATAAGAGGTTGGATCATAAATGGATTAAATACATAATTTCATTTTTGCTTATCTTGATTTTAAGCATTCTCTACTAAAAGTATGCTATTTGTGGAATAAAAAAGTGTTTTGAAAATTGTATCTTTCTCCTTCATAGATTATAAAGTTGTCTGTGTTACCACCTGGTCAGTATAATTTATTGAAATGTTAACTTATGTATGTCTCCCCATGTTTTTTCTCTCTTATGTTCTTTGGTTTTTGTTTTTTTAGATTTTATTTATTTATTATCTCTCTTATGTTTTAAGCAGATAGCCAGGCACTTAGTATTTCCTTGATTTGGGGATTTTTTTTTTCTATATAAAGGAGTAGCTACTTGAAGACAAAAGGTCTTCCTATCTTTTGCAAAATATAAAATTAGATTCAAGACTGTATCTTGTGGATAAACGTCTGGGGAGAGTGGAGAGAAATAAGAATACCTTTGGGGAATACTAGAAAAATGAATTTTATTCTCTCAGTTTGTCAAAAAAGACAAAAATCTAGAGGTCCCATGACACCAGAGACGCTCTATGGTAGCTTCTGGAAAGTGGCCAAGGAAATGGCTTCATTACCCACTAAGGAAGAAGGATTTTAGACATAAGCTCTTAGCTCCAGCATAAAGATCTATGCCTTCAGCATGATCCAGGAGCAGTGTGCCCATGGGCACAGTAGCATCTCAATGTGGGCCAGTGTGGTCCTATAACTGATGACCTAAGGGTTTGCTGATGTTCTAGCACTGAGTAAGACATGAAAATATTAACCAAATCTCTGTGGAGGAAGTGCTAATGCCAAAAATGTCTGAGATTGAACTTCACCTTGGCCAAATGAGAGCTCACATTTAAGTTGATTTAAATAAACTAATAAAGTCATTTCTTATTTATCTGCTTTTGGGAACTAAAAGGAATTCCTTTCACTGAAAATAAAGGTTTTTAACATGGCTATAGTGCTGTAGAGGTAGGATTAAAATTGAGAGATGATTTGTTTTAACCTACTTGCTTTAAGGATAAAGATTCTGATTCAGGAGAAGATAATGTCTTATCCAGGCACACAGAGTGTATTAATGGCATGGCGAGGGCTGGAGTTCAGGTGTCCTGATTCCCATTCCAGAGTCCTTTGCATTACATTCATAACTCCTCATCTTTTGCAAAGCTAAGGTAGAAGAGTAAATGTGTTTTTTACAAAAGGATTACTCACTACTCAAAATGCTCCGAGTAGATCTATAATTGCCCTATGCTTTTGATGACAGAAGCAATTTCTCATTGCCTTACATAACTAATGTGGATTTGGAGACATCGGAAGATCTCATCACAAAGATGTCATAGGAGAGAAAGGGTATCACTGAAACCTTGTCATTCTGTCGCCAGTTCATTTTCCTCGCCCGGCATCAAATGACCTCTTAGGAGATGCGGTGTGCCCACAGGCAGAGACCACAGGAGCCAGACACCTTCGCCTTCTATTCTGGGAGGTGACACACAGAATCCCTTGATGGTCTTGGTCAATCCCTTCACTTTCCTGCCCTGTGCATCTTGAACTCTGAAGTTATATTGGCTGCGTTAAGGGTGGTAGAATGAAAAGAGGCATCAAAAGCACTCAGGAAGGAAGACACAAAATCTCCCTTTTGTCCTTTAGATAAATACATTCTTCGGTGTTTGAATTAGAACTATCAGAAAGGGATACTTGTCCCATTTTCTGGTTTGGGGATAATCAATTTATATGCACGACAGGGGTCAAAGACTCTGGTACTGAAAGGTATTGTACCCCGCAACAACCATCCAGGTGTATTTCACTTCCTGTCAGACCACGTGTCTGAGGCATACATTGATTCCATGCAATCTGTTTGTGGAAAGCAGTACAAACTTATTTCTGCTGTTCCAGAGAACAGAGATAAAAGGAAGAGTTTCAAGTTATTAGAATGTTCTGCCATGTAAAGAAGAGATGTTTAATATTTATATCAACATTTATGTTTCTCAAAACACTTGTCCCCTAAGTCTTACTTGGAAAACACTGCATAACGTAGCAATTTTTTGGAAAAATCACAATTATTCATGAAAATACAAAGGGCCCTAAAATGTTGTGCATAATAAAGAAATGTGTATTAATTTGTGGAACCCAGAACTTTGCAAACTTCTTTGACCACAGAACACATTTTTCCTTGAGCATAAATTAACCAGGTCAATGAACTGGCCCTCTGAAAATGCAATTCTGGATTGAAAAGTACTTTCTCAAAAAGAGAGGAGTTTTTGTCACTAGAATTTCGAGCATGATTATAAGACCAACTGCCAGGAAGTTTCTGGGGATTTCTGCACTGGATAGGATAATGGACTAAGAGACTTCAAAGAGCCCTTTCAATTCCTAAGATTCAGTGATTCTATTCCACTCTAAATCAGTGACATTATTTAGTATCTTTTGTGGCTACTGTTAAACACAAAGAGTAGCATCTTTTGTGTCTACTATTAGGCATGAATGCCACAGTTTGTCACAGAAAAGCCCCTTAGATTCCTTATCTCACATCTGTGTAATAACCCTGCAAGGAAGGTATTCTAACCCCCAATTTATAGATGAAAAAGCAACTGAGTGTCAAAGAGTTTAAATGAATTGCCCAAGTGGTAAAGCAAGGACTGGAACCAAGGTCCAAGCATTTTCTACCATGAGGTACCACTTTCCTAAATCACCCTGGTCTCAAAGGAGACCATGTAGGGTTGGACCTGGAACACGGATGACTCAAAGGTATGAAATGTTATTTTTGGTATTAGCCTCTGTGGTCATTAGTAATAGTATAGAAATAATGCACTGCTTCCTTGGGCTCCTAGCATCAACTACCTTTTACTTCCACTTCTTTCTCATCTCTGAATATTAGCAAAGAGCAGACAGTTACTTATTTCTGACCCATGGCCTTTGTCCTTGCTGTTACCTGCTTCTGGAATGTTTTTCACAGGACTGGCTCCTGCTCATCCATCAAGTCAACTCTCGTGATGTCACCTCAGGCCAGCTTTTCCTGCTCCCCTGTGGTGCTGCTCCTCTGGACACAAGGTAGGCCTGTCCTTCCTGGGCCCCTTGGGATTGGATGCCACCATTGGCCCAGTGCTTGCCAACTGGTTGTGCACAAAAAGTGGTACGTGTCACCTCCTGATGGGAGCATCTAACTGCAAGACACATATATGCATGCACGTGTGTGCACACCGGAGAGCTTTCTCATGCTCCTTATAACAACCAGTCATGTCTGAGTGGCAAGAGTGGCAGCCTGGACCCCTGAAAGACCAGGAGCCGCAGAGCCCCCTGCTGACCCATACTGGGCATGCAACAGGAATCTGCTTTTAGGTCTGGGTTTTGGATCTGCATACCCTAGCCCAATGTTTCTCAAAATTTATGTGCATAAAAATCACCTGGAGCACCCTTCCCCAGAGATAATTATTCAGTAGATCAAGCATCTTTAGATCAAATTTCTAGTAGATCTTTGGAAATTTGGATTTCTAAGAAGTGTCTAGATAGTGCTGATGCTCCCAGACCACACTGTGAGTAGCAATGACCCTGCACTCCTGACTGATGGATCCCCTCGGATCTAAAGTAGCCGCCCTCTGCTCTCCAGTCAGGTGTTACCTGAGCACCTCTTTCATTTGCTCCATATGACTTAACACAACTATCGCTATTTATTTGTTTGCATACTCATCATCTATCTCCTCCATTATGGCATAAACTCCATGTGGATTAAGACTGTCTTTTTTATTACAGCATCCCCATGATGCTGAATGAGATCTAGAATCACACAGTGAATAAAGGAATGAATGAATCATCAAGAAGTGTGTTCCGAATGTCGGCTATGGGTGTTCATTTCTGTCCAGGCCCTAATCTCCTAAATATCTTCTTTGAATAATGAGACACTGAGAGGAACAAACACGTAAACAGATCTAGCTAAACGAGGCCACAGCTCCACCCAGCAACCACCGTTATGGGTGCAGAGCCAGCCGATGTGGCCAACAGTCAAGGTTGCTGAAACCCTAAGTGTAAAATGCCTTTCTCTCTGCCCTGACTCCAGAGCTTTGAGGGCAAGTGGAGTCACGGAAGCCAGGTCTGCAAGACAAAGCTGGATTTTTCTGTTCCTATTTTCCTTCCTCACATCTCCATGAGACAAGCCTTTGAGGACACAATGCCGAGACTCAGCATGAAAGTGTTTCTCAGTGAACCATGTCCCTGGCAGCCCAATCTGTATTTAAATTACATGAAAAATTCATGAGTTTCATAGAAACAACTTCAACCCATTATCATCACATACTCCTTTGTCTGGGAACTAGCTCCCTACTGGGCACTGGGGAAGATGACCGAGAAGAGTCCAGTATTAGGAAGAATAGCCAGCACACGGCCAGGCCATCAGTCACTACCCACTTGTGGTCCACCTCCTTCACAAATGGGACTTCTAGTGACGTCTGGGGGAGAGAGAAAGAACACAAAAGAGCCAATAGCAGCCTCAATGCATCTGCAGGGCTCTCCATCATTTCTTAGAATGGGGAAGAAAAATAACTTGCATGTCTACTACATATAAAAACAATTTGAAAAAATTGGAATTTAGATTTAGAGATACTTAAAATGAGACTCAGATTTACATGCAATAATATGTTGGAGTTGGCTTTATATTCTCTTTTAACACCCCTCTCCTCACCACCCCCCAAAAGAAAAACCCATAGGGAGCAACAGTGATAGAAGGAACAGGACGGGCCATGAAAGTTAATAATTGTTGAGGTGAAGTGGATACATGAGGGTTAATTATAAAATTCTCTACACTTGGGTATGCTTGAGCATTTTCAGAACAAAAAGTTGTTTTAAAAATGAGATTTTTTTCATCCAGTGGATTATAAAGAAAAAAAAAAATCTCACTGCAACACGGTAGGTAGGAAAACAAGCAGATACCACGTGGCAGAGGCAGCCTCCTGTGGTTTCTGGGATGGAGGCACACGGGTATACTTTAACATCGTTTACACTGTCTGTGATAACACAGTGTAATGGAGCAAAGTATATTCTCAACAATTGTCAGTGTGGGAAGAAATGCATTTGTAAAGATTTATTGTCACTGTTGTTTTTTAATGCTTGATGTTTTGGAGCTATTCTTCGAGTAAAATAAAAGGTGTTTCCTGTGCTGGAGGTATTTTACATGCTTCTCTTGTTAAGCAAGACTTCCTTTTTTTCTCTTCTGCAATGAGTTTGGTGGGGAAAGTTTGCACTTGAACCTTGGAGAGATGCATGTGAAGTGTGTTGCCCCTGAATTCTCACTTAAAATAGTTAATAATGTAAACATTATTTCAAAAATTTAGTATCACTGCAACTTATACTAGAACTAACTTAAACCTACATGGTAATTTTATATTTTTAATTAAAAAAAAATGTTTCCCAAAAAAAAGCAGTTCTGAGAAAAAACATAAAAGGATATTGCAAACCTTCATGATACTAAATGCTTGCTCAATTCATGCCCCCAAATTGTCCAGCCTATGCCCCTGGTGGAAGGAGAGGGCTGCCAGGAGAGAAAGCCAGAATGGAAAAGAAAGATGCTGTTCTTGGGAGCCAAAAAGACCCAGGCTGGAATTCTAGTTCTATCTCTTCCTAGCTGTGTGACCTTGAATGGCTTACTTTACCTTCCTAAATCTCATCTGTAAAACAGGGAATGATATTACCTCTTCATATCATTGAATCACAGTAAAGTATCGATCAGAACAGAATCTATGGTTGGGGAGGAAAGGAGATTATTCATGAGAAACTTCGCAGGGCAGCGTGTCCTTGCAGGTCACGATGGCAGGGGGGAGGGGGCAGAGAAAAAGACAAAATAAGAAGAGAAAACAGGAAAGCATAGGGATAGTTCTCATTCTTTTATATCCAGAGGGAGAGTAACCAAGAGCAAAGACAGATGAGATCCAGTCAACTACATGTTCTTGGTTTAATCTGTAGCAAGCATACTCCAATACCCAGGTGCCCTGGCAAGATGCTTCCGATGTCTGATAATTGCATTATAATGAGGCACCACATGAAATAAAATAAGCCATAATTAGGGGTGGCACCAGAGTCTACTTAACGTCACCTGGGAAAGAACCTGGGGAGAAGTCTGTGAATTTTATAAAAGGGAAGAAAATGCAGTATCTATAAAGAGGTTAACCTGAGTCTATGCATCCAGGAGAGAGCTTTATATGCCATTTACCTGTAACTACTTCAACTGACAGTGTTTAGTCAGCGTTGGGTAATAAATTTATGTTCTAGTGTCAAGTCTGTGCCACTATCATTGCTTAGAAGGAAATGTCAAAAATAAGCAACCCAGAGCTTGGGAACGAGGATTCACTTTCTCCTGGGGCT
The DNA here is from genome assembly GCF_004348235.1 of Phoca vitulina. Classification (NCBI taxonomy): domain Eukaryota; kingdom Metazoa; phylum Chordata; class Mammalia; order Carnivora; family Phocidae; genus Phoca; species Phoca vitulina. The sequence continues at coordinate 18,006,066 of NW_022589740.1, read as the reverse complement.
TTGTGAAGGATTCAGAACAATGCAGAGGGCTGGGTGGAGAGAGTTATAAAAACAGGGAGCCCATAGTTGCAGGGTTGTGGTGAAAATTAAATTAAAAGGATAATGTATGTGAGGTATCTGGAATGCCGTAGACCTTCAGTGAATAACTCCTACAACTATCTCTATCATGGTCATCGCTGTTGGGGTTGAGACTGGTACTACTACTATCCCCTCAATCCAGGTTGGCTTCATCCTGCTCAGAGACTGGACTCCTGCCTTTGACCTTAATGCCGATCTCAGCACCCCCTCACAGGTTGCAAAAATAATCCACACAAGAACAATGGAGAATTACCGAAGACATGGCAAATGAAAGGCTCTACATCACATTGCTGAGAATGAAGTCTAGAAAATTCCATTCAGACATATCAGAAATCAGTTAGGTTTCTCCTGGCCATTCAGCTGTCTCTTCCTTGACCTTTCACTGAGCCTGGTCCAGCCTCACCAGTTTCTTCCCATTCCCCAGATCCCTTTGGTACCTCCCTGCCCTTCCATTCTCTTAGAAACCTCAACTGCTTCCTCCCTCTGTTATGCAGAACAAGTTCTCATCTGCTTAACCTTTTGACCTCTAATTTATATATCTCATCCAGCAGCAAAGAAAGGGTCTTCAGCTCTGAGACTCTCTCCAAAGAAATTTAAAACAGTGCATTTAGTGACATCACAACCACGATCACCGAAGTATCTAGTTCTAATCTCACTTCACTAATCTTCCGATCTCACAGTGATTCTTTGTCTCTTTTGTCCTCTCCTCAAAACTACTTATTAGCAAAATTTTGTTCCCCAATCCAATTGCAAGCATGGCTCTAGGCCTGTTAGGGCATTTTCATGCTGTCTGGGTCAGTCCTCAACTGTCAGTTCTGTTGATCAACTTCTCCTCCGTCAATGCCCAGGATGGCAGTTATTTAATCTGGAAGTTCCATCTGTGCTTAGGTGCTACGAGAAAAGACAAGGCAAGAAAATTTGGTGAAAGAATCAAGATTCTGCCAGACTTAAAACGAGACACCAAGCAAACACCTATCATATTTTCGGTTTCTCAATGATGACACGTCTTGAGGTGGGCTGCAACTAAACTGTGGTACGCCAACAGCTCATACACGCCAGTGCGCACATCATTTGAAAATGCAAAACAAAAAGGCAATCTTGAGGGCCAAAGCTGCCCTCATGATTTGAAAGGTTTAGAAGGGCTGGCTCATCGGAATAAAGAAGTACCAGCCTATAATATGTTATTTTCCAATCTATGCTAACTCAGCGTTTATTAATTGAGATTCATCAAACACAATATTCTTTCTCATGGAGTTCCTGTGTCTTCTTCCCTTTCCCACAAAAGAAGACTTAATTCTGAACACAAGAAGAAGAAAAGGAAAAATGAGAGCAGACATAACCCAGTCAAAAAACTTGGATTTATGGAGTTCAACCCTGAAAATATTTTTTTTTAAAACATCAAGCATGTGAATTAAAGCTCCCACCAGGCAGCTATAATTTATACAGCAAGCACTTGGCAGGTAATCTGAGCATACTGTGATACGGGTAGCAAAGGGATCGTCTTCGCAGAAAAGCTGACCCTCTTTGTGACAGGCCAGGGGGTGAGTAAGAAGCACACTCACTTTGCAGCTGTAATAGGGTGTTTCCTACTTAATGGGCCTCTGAGAATAAAAAGAACAAGAAAATACCTAAGAAGGAAAGGTGGGTCCCAACCAGAGTGGGAGGAGGAGCCCACGAAAAGCAAAAGGCAATGAAACAAAGGGCGGTGGCCCGAAACCGTGATTCCCATCATGGTTGCAAAATTTCAGGTAAACCAAGTACAAGAGAATGAAAATACAATTCATTCATTATATATCAGTTATATATCAATACAACAGAAGGCTCTTGATATTCTTCAAGCTAATTATTTCATTCATTTAGGTATTTTTCCAACAAGTCATTTTTAGAGATAGACTAAATCTATCATCTCCAGAATATTTTTGATTTCTTGTTTGTTTCCAGACAATATGGCTTCATACTTCAGTCTTTGAAGACTTACACTATATTTCACAGCTAGTCTGAGTCAAAACACACTGTCCTAAAAAAAAAAAAAAAAAAAAAAACTACCGCGTTTAGGGAAAAAGGTGAAGATATGCCATATTTGCTTATAATACAGCATAGAATATAGGTGTCCCTCTCACGCTATTCCTTAACACTTTGTAAAGACAGGCACCCCATACAGGAGTGGTGGAGAATCCCTGAAATTAAGGAATGGGTATCACCCAAATGATACCAACTGATTTCATGCAGACTAGTAACAATCATAAGCAGCATTCCCCGAGCCTACTTTCTGATTCTATGATTAACTGGCTTGATGATGAATTCTTCGGGGAGTGGCATCCATCCCATTTGTAAACATGATCTCCAAGAGAATGAAATTATTCACTCTTGTTCTGTTCTGATCCGTTGTTCTCTCACTGAGGAGGGGCTCTTTGCAACAGGGTCACATTATTCTCTACCTTGGATTTGTGCTTTTCTATTCCTTTCTTCTTGATGCTTCTGAGGAAAAGCCAGCTGAAATTTCTAAAGAATCACCCAAGATGAGGAGGAAAGAGCACCAAACCAGGCATCAAAGCCGTGGATCCTGGGCTATGCTCTGACATTGACTCAATTGCATTATTGCAATGTGCAAATTGCATCACGGGAGGGGGGAAGGCTCTCTGCCTTTAAAAAACAACAACGGTGAAGTTATTATCACAAATCAGATGTCATAAACTGGCAGCCCCTGTACTCTTCCTGCTCTGTTGCATTTGGCCAACAAATATGCTAATTTCTTTAATCAGGAGATTTCAGATAACAATGCAGATTTACAGATTCTCGTCAAAAATTTGCTCATTGGTAAAAATGCAGATTTACGGATTCTCTTGAAAATTTGTCAGATCTTATGAAATAAACCTACGTTTATGCTTGTCGAGAATTGTTGCTTGTCAAGAGAGCATGGGCTCTCCAATTTGCCACATCCTCATCACTCACAGTGATTCATACACACTTATCCCAAGTCACTTCCCTCCAGTAGGTTACCTGACTGGAAGGTGAATTAAGGCATTTGCGTTTGCTGCCTCTAGTCAAGAAGAGGCAAAGGTAGTAAGACGCATTGCAAGGTAACAAAGAGCACGGAGAAGCCATAGACACACACCACAAATAGAGGCTTGAACGTGTAGGCACATTTACAAACGGATCACAGCCTCCCATTAGTTAGGCAGTCTCCCCTTCACTGCTGGATATACAATAGATAAATAAATAGCAAGAATACATGTGATATATATTTAGATTGCACATTAGACTTTAAAATCTGTGCCTAACTGAATGCATTAGTCCGTGTTTTCTGTTTATGTCTCCACAATGCCATGGAAACACAATGCGGCATGCTAATGGGTCTCTCCTGGCAATAAATAAACAAAGTCTTTGTCTATTCATGTTTCAATTTCTTTTTTTTTTTTTTACGTAATTTACAATTTCAAAAAAGAAAACAGATCGGTGGCATGGTTTTTTTTTTTTTCCTCCCTGCCCCTTCCCCATTTCCTCTCTTGCAAAGTTACATCTGCAAGAAATGCAAAATGCACCTTCTAGTGGTTACTGAAATCCAAACCAGCACCATCGGCACTCAGAGGGCAGGATTCTCCCAGCCAGACTCCTCTTTCACCTTTTACGAAATGCCATGATAATTAAACTCTGTAATGAGCTTCTTTCAGCATTTCACTCTAACCCACAGAGCACTGAATATAGTTGTTTAAGGTTGAAAGCTGATATAAAACAGACATAAAATCTGGTGGGTTTCGCTCCCCTCCTTCAGTCTAAAAAGCAAGAGCCAGTCCATTTTTACAGAGACAGCAACAACAGTCACAGCCCTTGAATGGCTCTGTGATACCAGCAACCCGCTCTCGCCTCCCCGGCTCCACAGCATGTGGGAGCAGACGAGCTGCTCACCACACCGTCGCCATAATGTGCAGGTGAAACCCAAAGCCCAAAGTGCTGGGGGTCCAGTGGCTCACAGGGGAGCGCTCTCCTGTCTGGCACCTGCTATCCCCTGCTGCACAGTAACTCAAAACTTGGAGAGCCTGATTATTATCTATGTGGAGGAGTGGGCAGATTTAACCAGGTTGCGCAAGCCCAATGAGTCTCCTGAACCCAAGTGCAGTGGCCTCGGTCACAGGGGGAAGGAGAGGTGGGCAAGTCAGGTACTTCTCTGGTGAGCTGGCACAGTGAGCAGGGACCTTCGCTAACGGACCCGCCAGCCTCCAATCACAGGCCCTGGCCATCCAGCCGCATCCCAACCACAGACTATGTGCAGTCAACCTCAGGGCCAGAATCTCGCATGCAACATCTATTTTTGTCAGTCATGAAAAGTGGTATGTGGACCAGATTTCAAGGCATTCAAACAAGAGACCTCTCCTAGCATCTGCCATGGAGAGACATTGTTTCCATCGGTTAATTGTCAAGCGTTGGACCTTTAGTCAGAAAGCAAAGTGTCCACCAAAATGCTTTCCTTAGATAATAATCCAATGTTATGTTCTTTATTTTCCTAAAGTGGTATATAATAATCTATACATCTTAGCTACATTTGCACAGCTTCTGTAAAATAGTAATATAAAAATATAACATCATTAGGTACTTACTCTGTGCTTCTGAGATAGTTGCTATTATTATCCCCCTGTCACCAATGAAGCAAAGTTTAAAGAGGTAAATAACATGTTCAAGGTCAGAACGCTAACAAGTAGATGAGCTTGTTATCACCTTGGATGAAAACCAGGTCATCTGACTGCAGAGCCCGTATTTCTTCCACCCACATCTTGTGAGCACTTACTCTGAGCCCCACACAGTGTTGAAATATTTTCTTCAAATGGTCTCAACTTTTGAATTTCTGTGACCCATTTCATCCCAAAATGAAAACGCCATTAAGATGCATTTTTTCCGGGGCGCCTAGGTGGCTCAGTCGTTAAGCGTCTGCCTTCAGCTCAGGTCATGATCCCAGGGTCCTGGGATCGAGCCCCGCATCGGGCTCCCTGCTCTGCGGGAAGCCTGCTTCTCCCTCTCCCACTCCCCCTGCTTGTGTTCCCTCTCTCACTGTCTCTCTCTGTCAAATAAATAAATAAAATCTTTAAAAAAAAAAAAAAAAGATGCATTTTTTCCTTTCAATCATGGGTGCCAGGAAAAGTCAAAGCAGTGCCCAGTTTTATTTATCCGTACTTCTTCCTTTGGGGACAATTTTTTGTCATTTTCTTGTATTTGTTGTTTATAACACTTGTATGCTCTGCTCCCGTCAGATGACTGCTCCTCTTTTAAGCCCTGTTTTTGCTTTACATCCTGTTTATCTCAGAAGCTACTCCAAATCTTTTACAAATAGGCAAGGGATAAATACAGGTGTTTCTGCTTTATTGTCATAAATGGGTCCTGAAGAAAGCTCACATTCAACATAATCATGCACTGAAAATAATAAGGTTTATGGGGAAAATGGGAGTGGGGCAAATGGCTCAAAAGCTATGACGCATTATTTAACAAGTGCCCTATCCCAAACAATAGTGATATTAACACAATTCTAGCCCAGTTAACTGTCCTCAGGAACCCTGGGGTGCGTGCACTTAGAACCTCATTCTTCCTTTATATTCTGGCCTTCGTTCTCTCCTTTGCGATGCCAGCCCTAGGTAACACTATATTCTAAGAGAGACCAATTTCATCAAAATATGATCCAAGGGTAACCATCTTCATCAATCCTCTTTTTAATTTTTTTTTTTTTTTTTGGAGGGGGCTGGGGCAGTGGGAGGTTGTGACACAGGTAGGACTGTTTTCAGCTTTTTCTTTTTTTCCAAGATTTTATTTGTCAGAGAGAGACAGGGAGAGAGCACAAGCAGGGAGAGGGGCAGAGGCAGAGGGAGAAGCAGACTCCCTGCTGAGCAAGGAGCCCGAAGCGGGACTCGATCCCAGGACCCTGAGATCATGCCCTGAGCTGAAGGCAGACACTTAACTGACTAAGCCACCCAGGCGTCCCTGTTTTCAGCTTTTCCATCTGCAGTTACAGCCTCCCCAGGTAACTTCACTTGGGAAAATGTAGTGGGTTCTGGATGACACAAAACCAGCCACTTTCACACCAAAGGAAGGTGTGTCTATTTTTAGTTTTTTTCTGAACTTCTTCACATATTCCTAAAGCTTTCCCTTTTATTGTGAAAAGACCCTTTTTCATTTTATTTTGAAAATGTCAAAATATTAACATGCTGGGAAACATCCCATGTGCGGCACCTAGACTTTCAAGTCATTCCAATTATCGGGGACATATCCACCTTTAGCGGGACTTGAATCTTCTACGCTTTTGAAGTCCTTCTTTAAGAAAAAGAATGCAAAATACAAATGTAAACTTTGGTTGAAAAGTGACTCTTCATTTGGAATGACAGGCAAATAAATGACAATGGACAAATTTTGAAATACTGATAATTGTCAAGAACTTCAGAAGATCTAGAAAAATTATATATTTTTATTAACAGGCTTGCCTCTATAACACTTTGCTATTTTTGTTTGTATCTGCTTTATCTCTTTGTATGACAATAAAATTGTAATATTTTCTACAGAGAAAATAAAATTCAGTCCCTTCTCCAGCAAAGGCAACCAAACTTTGGTTTTTTTGTTGACATTTTACTAAGGTTTCTTTCAGTTCCACCATTTATTATTGTAACATCTTATATTGTACTTAGAATTGTTACCAATTTGGGGGAAACTATCAAGTGCCTTTCATATATGATTCGTAGGAATGCAAGGCTCTTCAAGATTCCCTGTGCAGTGGCTGATCTTAAAAATTCCTGGACTTTTCAATAGCCATTAACAAATTAGCTGTCTTTGCTCTGGTGGCATATTATTAGTTTTACATTATCCTTGTCAATGACAATTTTTTGTGTCCAATCAGCAGGAAATGTAAATAATTCTCCAATGTGTTCATATTATTCCCTCCTTTCATTAACTGGATTATCAAACAACCCAAGAGCCTAGTCATTAATTCTTTTCAAAATGCATCTCTAGCTCTCAATGAATTGCTGTTAATGGTATCGTCTGGATATCATCCACCAGCCCCCAAATCTCACTGGTTGCTCATTACAAAAGCACCAACTCACGGACCTCAGCTATTGAATACTTTGGGGAGAAATCTTATAGGAGAGGGGAAGGCGGGGGGAAAGAGAGAGAGAGAGAGACAGAACTTAATTTATGGAGGTTAAATTACCTTATTCTAGTAAATTTTGCAAAGACACACCATCATGTGAATATAATGCTTTTTTAGCTTTAGGGTAAATCTGCCTCTCCTGACATAATTTGCATTAAAGAAACCCAAGTTCTAGCAGAACAGACCATACCAAATAAATGAATTAACAATGAATAAATACATGGCATAATGCCACAGTCATGCCCTCTGCTAATACTAAAATTAGACATTCAAAAATACTGTTCATACAAACCGCTCCACTAGTCAGCTCATTAACAAGAACAATATAAAAGAAATTTTGGTTGATTAGTCAAACAGGCGGACAGGATTAGATAATTTTGGTTCTTCTTCTTCTCTTTTTCTTTTCATTATATTAGCCCTTTAACTGACTTGCTAAAACTTGTGTTGGCTCAATAATCTAAGTGAGAACAGGGAGCAATGTGACTAAAGCCTGAGTAGAGAGCTATGTCAGCAGTAGAGTCAGACAACTCTGGAAAACACCTTCTCTCTTGACCCCATCTGCACTGAATCTGCTGCTTTATTCTTTTTTTTTCTTTTTCTTTTTTTTTTTTTAAGAATTAATAACCGGTAGACATGTTAAAATGTTAAAGCAATTTGGAAAAGGCCAAAAAGTCAAGAAAGTATTCATATGTAAGCATTGATTATTTTATCAGAGAAAATCACCAATATAGTATTCTAAGGAAAAGAAATTTATGAGTGGCAAGCTTCACACGGGATGGTTACTCAAGCTCTGTTTCTGAGAGGAAGGCCCTCCCCTCAGATTAGGAGGCCCAGGACAGCCATGAATTCAGGAGGGTATTTTGAATCTCTGGACAAGATGGGAGATGGAATCCACTTACTCTAGTAGTTAAGAGGGCCACTGAACGATAAAAGCTATTCCTGTTTTGTTTTCCAGAAGTCCTTTATTATTCCACGCATGTTTCTGCCCGGAATAAAATAGGCAGAACAAAAGCAATGAAATCTTGCAACACAGGCTTTTTCTAGTTTATTGAGAATTTGCTATTCAAACTGTGGTCCACAACCAGCAACACGGGCCACGCCTGGGAGCCTGTGAGAAATGCAGAGTGCCAGGTCCCACCTTAGATCTGCTGAATCCTATGCACGTCAAAGGAGGCAAAGCACTAACTAGTCTTTCCACTAGCAACGCCGATGTAACTTCCAAATCAGTGACACAGTAGTTTAACTGGAAGTGTTTTTATCAGAGTTTGAAAATAATACATGCTCATTGTAAAAACAACAAAAACACACATTACAAAATGCTATAAAATTACCAAGTGAAAAGTGAAAATCATCTAGCGATGATTCATTCCCCAGGGATGAATACAGCTAACATGTTGATGTAGATCTTTCCAGCTTCTTTCTATCTGTATATTAAAAATAGGGTGACTTCTAGAGGTCATTTACAATCTGCTTTTATCCATTAGCAACGAGGACATCCTTACATGTCAATAAATGTATTTCTGGCTCGTCATTTTTTTTCCAATGGAATATTCTATTGTACAATGAAACATAACTCATTCAAATAATCTTCTCTTATTGGACAAAGAATGAATATACCATATTTCTTTAAAATAAATTCCTGAAAGTAGAATCTCAAGGTTTGAGGTAGGCACATTTAAATTTTCATGTACTTTGCAAGACGCCCTTCTAAACACGTGAGTATCATCAATCTCTATAATCTTCGCCAGTCCGATAATTGTGTCTTATTGTTGTCAAATGCCTTGATATCCTATCTTAAATTTAAATGTTTCTAGAAGGTGTTTTTGTGTGTGTGCCATCGATACTAATTTAAATAAAACAGTGTTTAGTAATTCATGTGCCTTATGTATTTTCATATTAATAACCCACTCTATTCAGGAAACTAGTAACCTAGAAGATAAAACCACAGGATGTGGTTTAGTCCAGAGTCTTTGAAATGAAAAGTTTGATTATTAAGCTCTGAAATCATTCAGGGTGCTCTACTTCTCTGTACATACTGTTTGGGTTTCCCTGTGAGCCCCTCTCCATGCCCACTTGTGACTCTCCTCCCCCCCCCCCCCCCCCCCGGGTACCCGCTGAGCTCTCACGTCCTCACTTTGTACTACACACCCTCCTGGGGCCATTGCACTATTTACACACTGGTGGTGCTTGCATCTCCCTCTAGCCCAGATCTGAGCTGTTCTCCTTGACTGTGCACGGTTATTTCTCTTAATTAGCAACGATCCTCTATTTTAACACTATGCAAACGTTTCTCAAGATTGAGCTCCACGATCATGTCTTCCGTGAGGCCTGCCTTGAGAGTCTGGCAGCACTAAGACTCTCTCTTCTTTGACCCCACTCTGCCTTGTCTGTCTCCACTGCTGCCCCACCCCAGGGAGTGACCACATTTGTGTGTCCTTGTTTGGTCACGTGCCTTCTTTGGTCACGTGCCTTACAGGCAGCGCTTATTCTTCCGGTCTGTTTTCTCAAGCACCAACATTGAACCTGGCATAAGGTAAATAATCGGAACCACTGATGAATGATTCCACAAATGAAACTAGAAACTACTTACTGGTCCCCTTCACCCTAAGTTAGGAAAAACTGAGACCAAACAAATTAAATACAAACAAACAAAGAGAGAACAAAAACTCTGGGTAAAAACAGTTCGGAGCATTACATTATTTACTAACTTAATATATTTCCTTAATGAAAGTGGCTTAATTTCCAATAAAGAAAAAAAAATGAAGACAATGTTTTCAGAGAGAAGAAAAACAAAATTCTCTGCCTACAGCACCCCACAGCTAATACCGAGTAAAAATCATTCATTTTTCTTTCTTGTTTTTTCCCCATTCACCAACCATTATTTAAAATTCTGTGCCCATCACTCAAAGAAACAGAGACAGTTGTTCATTCTGAGTTAGGTTTTTGCTTATCTGACCAGCAGGGTCAGGATAATAAATCACTCAACCCCTAGGGAATAACAAAATGCTTAATGGATTTGTGCAGTTACCAGGGGGGAAAAAAGTAAAGAGGAAAACATTCAGGATTCAATTCATTTTCAAATACTGCATAGTACTTAAGAAAAGACTGCATGATGAGCATAGATAGCTGAAGCAGATGGAAGGAAAAAAACTTCCAGAAGTGGCATTTCCATTGGAGAAAAAGATACGGTCGCTAAGCTTTGCTTCGAAGGGCCCTTCTCAATACAAGGAGAAAAAGCCAAAAAAAAAAAAAATCAAGGTGATGCTCCTGAATCATTTACAGTTTCTTATCTGAGGGGTTAAGAACTGTTTTATATTCATCACACAGAACAATCTACATTGTAATATTGCTTAAAAGCATGATTAATATAACATAATAAAAAAAAAAGTCAGATATAAATTGTCCATGAAACTTACAGAAACAGCTGACACTTCGATGAAAGCTTCTGTCTCATATGAGAGTAAAATAATTTCCTTGCCCTACTCTGGCCTTGCTGTGTTGTTTTAAGCAAAATACTTAACAATTCTGTGTCTCAGGTAGCCTGTCTGAAGAAACTTGCTTTTGTCTCCACTTCACCCTAAGAAACAGTGAGAATATCTGACTCCAAAATACTCTAATCTTTAAAAATGGTTGCACACGAGATACAAATTTATATTAGAGCTCGAAAACATATGTGAATCTCCTTAGCATTGTGCCTGGCACATCAGAGTTACTTAACAAGTGTTATTTACATCCCTTTTCTTCCCCAGATAAAATTAAACATTTTTTCTGTTCACTTAAGACAAAATAAGTTAGAATAAAATGAAGATTTTTTTTAAATTTTTCTAAAGACCTGGTATCATTCTTCCCCTTATTTTTGCGCTTTTGTGATATATATCTGTGAACAGAGTAACACTCAATGTGACAAAAGTATTGATATGTGTCCACACGTCTGGAGATTAGCAGCCTAATACAGAGTAGATTTTGAAATGATGTTAGAAATTCTGTCACCTCTGAGCAGCAACTTCTGATGGAAGCCCCAGAATTACCATACTTGGTAAGACTTTGGTCTAGGTAGGCTGCAGTTTTGCCTCAGCTGATCTGACATCCAAGCATATGACAACATTTTTGCTTCTTTTACAAGATTTCCTGGAGTTTGCACTCGCTTCATGATCTTGGCAGAGATTTTGCTGCTGAAATAACATACAGAGTCCTCACCAAAACGGTGTGCTGCTGAAATGCCAGAAAACTGCTAGCGTGGGCAAAATCCGCGAGTGACAGTCACCACCTCCTACCTGGCCAACCTCGCCTTCCCATAGTTCCATAAAGTTTCCGTGGAGGGGGGAGGTATTTTTCCCTCTCAAATAAAAACGGTTCTAATATTCCCCGATTTTTTCTTACCTTCTGTCTCTGAGCAAGCTTTGTAACTGACCTTGCTCAAAAATGGACTGCAAATCCTTATAGAATATTCCATACAAATTAAAATCCCCAAATGTAACTTACTTCCATGTCTTCAATGTTAAAATTAAAATGCCCCCCGCCCCCCCCCCCAGACTAATTTTAACCAAGTGCTTTTATTCTTTAAAAGCCCATGACCAAAAGATTTTCCTATTTGGCCAACATCAACTTCTTACAAACAGGAAGTTGAGCCTTTTTTACTTTTTACTGTCATCAGTCAGCATCTGAATACCTGATTCACACTTAATACACTCAAGGCCTAACAAAGCCATATTCTTTCCAAAGACATTGAACTCACGCTTTCACCAACGGATATTTAGTAATATCTTTCTATGAGCTTTTTATGTGCCAGGTGCTGTACCTAATGCTAGATATCCAGCCATGGAAAGGACAATGCCTGCTTTTCAGAGCATTTCCATTCTAGTGAGCAGAGACAGATGTTAAATGCATAAGTATATACATGCCGGATGGTGGGCACTAAGATCAAGGATAAGTTCAAAGAACAGGACAGAAAGCAGTGGAGTGGTAGTTATTATTCCAGATGGGGCCAGGGAAAGTGGTATGTGAGCAGATTCCCAAAGGGAATAAGGAAGCAAAACTTGCAGATATCTGGAAAGAGAACATTCCAAAGAGAGAGTCTTCCATAGGAACATACTTGGTGTACTTATGGGAAGCAAGGAGGCCAGGTGGCTAATGTGTAGCAACAGGGACGCAAGTGACACGGAACGAGATGTGAGCAACAGCTGGGACCAGGACACAGAGGGCCAGGCTAGGCCACGAGAGTGACTTTGCAAGGACCTCTGAGTGAGCTGAGAAGGCAATAGAGGGCTTAAGGAAGAAGAATCAGATGATGGGACTTTCATTATAAAGGCTAACCCACCTGGTACATGGACAGAATAGATCTCAGAAGTAGGAGTAGAATAAAAAAAGAGCAGGCTAAGGAGTGCTTCTTAGGGAACTTGCATGGGAGGAGATGAGAAATGGTCAGATTAATGATGTATTTCAATGTATTTCATATCCCACTAGACGAGTGAGAACTCAAAGATGACGCCAAAGGCCTGGGTCTGAATAGCGGATAGAACAGAGCTGCCATTTACCAGGAAGTGGAATAGGTTGTGATTGGGGCAGGGAGGGGGGAGAATCAAGAGTTCAGGTTTGAATATGTTACATTTGAACTGCCCATAGTGATCAAAAGTTCAAATGTCAAATAGGTAGTTGAATTTGTGAGAAGGACATGCAGAAGAGGTTTCCAGGCTGGAAAGGTAAATTGAATGCCATTCGTTGCCTATGAAAATGTGTCATAATCCACCTTGTGCTGGCCAGCTATTTCTGCAATGATACTGTGTAAAAAAACCACCTCAAAATTAGGTGACCTACAACAATAAGCAGTTATTCTTCTGGTTTACAGTCCTGTAAGTAGGCAGAGATGACTCTACCTCGGGCTGCAGTGTGGCTGGCTTGTCTCTAAGCCTTGGACCAGGTTTAGCTCTGATCTGTTTCTCATTCCAGGACCCAAGCTGAAAGAACCGCAGAGAGCTAGCAGCATGCCCTTACCAAGATGGTCACACAGGGCGTCTGCGTGGCTCAGATGGTTAAGTGTCTGCCTTCGGCTCAGGTCATGATCTCAGGGCCCTGGGATCGAGTCCCGCATCGGGCTCCCTGCTCCTTGGGAGCCTGCTTCTCCCTCTGCCTCTCTCTCTCTCTGTCTCTAATGAATAAATAAATAAAATCTTTAAAAAAGAAAAAAAAAAGATGGTCACACAAACCAGCAAGAGCCAGAGGAAGTAGGTAATGCCCGTGAAGGCTCTCAGAACCTGGGCACACTGGCACTTCCACTCATATTCTACAGGCCAAGTCACCCAGTGAAACCCAGCATCAATGGGGCAGAGTAAGAGACCTGACATATAGTCACAGGAAATGCAAAATCACATGGCAAAGGACAAGTGTATTTCTAACAGAGGGAAGGCCTGAAGAATCAGAAGTCATCCAATCTACCTTTCCACTCACTGTAGTTTTAGCTGCAGCTACAGCTCACAACAAAAGCCTTCTCCCAGATACTATAATATTTTAACCCAATGAGTCCCAATGAGTTTCTTCAAATATCTTTTTTTTTTGAGAGGGAGAGAGAGAGAGACCAGGGAGGGATAGAAGGAAAAGGAGAGAGAATCTTAAGTAGACCACACTCCCAGCACAGAGCCCAATGTGAGGCTCAATCTCATGACCCTGAGATCATGACCTGAGCCGAAATCAAGTGTTGGGCACTTACCAACTGAGCCACCCAGGCTCCCCTCAAACATCTATTTTTGAAAGCCATTTACAAATGTATTTGAGGTAATTATGCCTGGATGTTTCTCACTACAGGAAAAGTAGGTTGGTATTTTCTAATAACACGGTACACATCATACTTTAAATGCCATTTCTTTAAAAAAGGTCTTCATTAGTGCTTCTCAAACTATTTGTGGGGGAGGGCTTTTTTATTTCAACAAGGCATAGACCCATAATTTTATAAAACACAATAAAATTAATTGCTAAGCCTGACTTTTTTTAAAAAGCAAAGATACATAAAATTCAAATCCATGTTTTTTAGGAAAGTACTTGGTCACACTGCTATAAAAGTTTCTAAATACTCTCAATTTCTGTACTTATCTTGCCGAAGATAATAGTCATAGAATGGCATCAGCCCATAGACCACACTTTGAAAAGCACTGCACTAAATGATTCTGTCATAACCAGATCCCTTTACCCCCCAAATCTTAGTATCACTGAATAATAGCAGTTAGAACATAAAACTAAGTTGCCAAGGATTTAAAATTGAAATTCACTTATACCCAAGTTTACTAAACTATTAATTCAATTTGCCAGGCTCTTTTGGTCCCCAGGATTCCATGCCTCAGTTATTAAGTAAAAAGAAAAAAAAAAAAGAGGAACTTTGTCAAATAGCCATATCCTGCTTTATGATTTTTACTCTGTTTTTCTTGATCCTTATGGCAATGCCTTTCAGATTTTCCACCCAAGCTGTACACACACAAATTACTAAAATCTCCTGGCCACATCCTGAGGCTACCTTAATTGACTGTTATCAAGCTGTGCTTTTTAAATGTTCCAGCATTTGATCTTTTTAAAATGCTTCTGAGACTTAACTGATGTCAAACTGGCTGGTCTAATTTCCTGCTATGTCTTTAGATCCTTTTTTAAAAATAATTGGGTGTTGAATTAGGGTTTTTTTTTCTTTCTTTCTTTCTTCCTCAAGGGATCACTACTAAATTTAGTTAAGCTCTAATCAACAACAAAAAAATTCCATTCTGTCCTATTAATTTCCTATATTTGGACTTACTGTCTCTCAAGTCATAAGCTACCCTAGAGTCCAGAAAAAATTAAGTCATGCTTACTCAGCCCTAGTGAAGGGGGCTTTATAGACATGGAAGTATCTAGATGACCTAGACACCAGATTTGAGAAAGGGATCTGCTGAACCTTGTCTGGACAAAAAAAAAAACAGCATCCAGGAGTCCTTTGTGTGGTGAAAGGAGAAAACCAAAGAGTGAAGAGATTGATACTAATGCGGAAACAATGACTTCTTCCCAGAAATGTCCTCAACATAACATGCATCATACATGTGCAAGACTCACAACTGGCAACCAATCCTTCTGCACCATTCCCAGTTCTGAGGGGGCACTAAGTAGGATTCAAGAGTGGAGGCATACCTCCCAATGGCTCCTAAGCTTCCTTGTTTTTGTTACCATAGTTGCTGATTTAAAGCAAAATAAAATTCATAAATGCCGCAACTTTCTATTCTCTTTTGGAAACTCTTTCTTTCTAAATGGTAATGAACAGCCCAAGCTCAATTCCTCCGGAGCCAGAAATTTGTCTGGGGACATATCTACATAATGCCGACAAATCAATGGATTATTCAATCAAAGCTATTGAAAAAAAAATAAATCAGTCTACAATTGAGCTTAATTGTTCAGTCAATTCAGACAAAAGAGTTGATTCTATGGACAACCGAGACACAATTTCCTAGGCAACATCGAATTCATGTTTTATCTCCCAGAGAACCTTGCATTAATAAGGACTCAGGTAATTGCTAAACAAATTATTAAAAGTCGTTGGCGTGTTTTTAAAATGGTGTTTAAAATATTTACCCAAATACTGTACTCATGGGTAGAATTTATGGTTAGAAAATATTTAGGTGTTTTGTAGAATCAAAATGCTAAGTAGCTGCCTTTTGTTCTCAGCTTTATTTAGAATGATAATTGCAAATGTCAACTCTTAGCTTAGTCAGATTTGCCCCCAGAGAGACCCTAGGGAATTCTACCTCCCCTCCTCATTGTCCACCCTTGTTCACATTTTGTAGCTCCTACTCCAAGGAAGACATGCTGGAGCCATATGGGTTCTTAAAACTAGATGAACCAAGAAACTCTGGTTTATAAACTCTACCAGTGAGGCTTTGTGCTAGATGCCACAGAGAAACTCAGACAAATGGATAGACCATATTTTAAAGTATAATTTTATATCCAGCACATATTTATATCCAATATTATGTAAAGTGCAGACTACAAAATATAAAAATAATAATCAAAATTTGTGATGGTACTCTATATTTACATGTATATTTATATAAATTGAGATTTCTATTACTCAAATATATTAATAGAAGCAACAGTAGCTCTCAAGAAAAGATCCCAATAAATCCAAGAATGTTATTGTATTAGTCTGCTCAGGCTGCCATGTAAAAAACTACTACAGACTGGGTGGCTTATACAGCAGAAGTTTATTTTCTCACAGTTCTGGGGACTAGAAATCCAAGATCAAGGTACAATCAGGGTTGGTTTCTATTGACACCTGTCTTCCTACCTAATAGATGGCCCCCTTCGCTCTGTGTCCTCATCTGGACTCTTCTTTATATGAAAAAATAGATCTATGGTGTTTCTTCCTCTTCTTATAAGGATACCAGTCCTGTCATATGAGGGTCCCACCCTGACCTTATTTAACTTTAATTACCGTCCAAAAGGCCCTATCTCCACGAACAGTTACACTGAGGGTTAGGGCTTCAACGTATGAATTTGGAGGGGGCGAGTCTACACAATTCAGTCCGTAACATTTATAAATCATAAAATAAGCATATAAAAGCAATGGGAGTCTTCCTTTAATAAATGACATTAAGAAAACTATGCTGTACTCCACAACAAATTCTAAGCAGATTAAAATTAAATCTCAAGAAAGGAAAAGTATTTATCATAACAAGAGGATTAAAATAAAAGGATAAATTATAAAAGAAAAGATCAAAGTGGGTAAGATTAAGAAAATTAAAACACCTGTGTACAAAAAAAAAAGTAACATTTAAATAAAAAGGAAAGCAAGAGGGGTTCCTGAGGGGGTAGGTTCAGTTGGTTAAGCATCTGCCTTTGGCTCAGGTCATGCATGATCCCAGAAACCTGGGATCAAGTCCTGAATAAGGCTCCCTGTTCAGCCAGGAGTCTGCTTCTCCCCCTTCCCCTCCCACCGACTCCCCGCCGATCGCCCGCCCTGCTCATGCTCTCTCTCTCTCAAATAAATAAAATCTTTAAAAAAAAAAAAAAAAAAAAAAAGGAAAGCAAGAACTGATGGAAAAGACACAGATAGGAAGAGATAATAAGAGACTAGAGTTAAATATATATCTTTATATGTTATATACTTATATATAATATACATAAGGTACCTATAAAATATGAATACTGCTAAGATTTCATTAGAGAGATGCATAACACAGGAAATACAGGAAATACAAAAATTTATCCTATTTATCAAAATAAGTGAAAATTAAAGCAATAATGAGTAATACTTTACACCTAATAACCAACACATTTTTCTAAAAAAACCTAACCCTGAGGCTAATGTAGGAAACATATTCTAAAGCACTACTAGAGACTACACAAATTACAAAAGTATTTTAAGAAAGCAGTTGGAAAATACGTATCAAAAATGTTAAAAAATTTCCCATCAGTTGAACATATTAATCCATTCTTTGAAACATACTGCTGCTATTAAAAACACCAAAAAAAGCTGTATAATGATATTCCCTACATCTGAAGCAGACCCTGTTGGCTGCCTAGCTAACCACCTGTGAGGGTTAATTTTATGTATCAGCTTGACTGGGCCATGGGGTGCCCAGATCTTTGGTCAAACATTACTCTGGCAGTTTCTATAAGGGTGTTTTGGGATGAGATTAACATTTAAATTAGGTAGATTAAGTAGATTATCCTCCATAATGTGGGTGGGCCTTGTTTAATCAATTGAAGGTCTGACTAAAACAGAAAGGCTGACCTTGTCCCTAGTAAGAGGGAATTCTCCTGCTGATGGCCTTCATACTAGAACATCAGCGTTTTTCCTTGCCTTCAGACTTGAACTGAAAAATCAGCTCTTCCTGGTTTCAAGCCTGCCAGTCTTCAGAATGGTATGACACCACTGTCCCTCCCCTTCCTGGTTCTTAGGCCTTTGGAGTCAGAACTAAACCTTCAGCCCTCCTGAGTCTCCAGCTTGCTGATTCACCCTGTAGACCTTGGGACTTGTCCACATCCATAATCAAGTGAGCCAATTCATAATAATAAATGATATAGATAGATAATACATAGATATATAGATACATAGCTCCCATTGGTTCTGTTTTTCTAGAGAACCATGACTAATACACCACCATTTCCACTTGCTCTTTGCCAGGTGAAATCCACTGTGGTTTGGGGAGTGATGTGCCCAGTTCTAGAATAGAGTAATTATCAATCATGATAATCCTGTTCTTTGCAGAGCTGAGTCTTGTTTGGACATATCACCTGATTCTACCTACTAAAATCTGAAGTGGAGTCCACTGTAAGCTCCTAGGGAGAAGTGTTCTCTCTGAAAAAGACAGCCATAAAGAAACAACCCTTTCACTCTCACCCTATTCCATCTGGCTTGGAGCTTGCCCTGTGATGATGTGATGTTTGAAGCAGCTGCAATCACCTTGTCAGCGTGAGGAAAAGCCCACAAGAATCGCAAAGAAGCGGACTCTGATCTCAAGCATTGCTGTGTAGCCAGACAGGGCATTGGTTTATGTAAACAGAAAATAATCCTTATGGTTTAAGCCATGGTTCACAAGGCTTTCTCTTAATTTCAGATACAAATATCCTAAATTGTATCATTTACTTACTTCTTTACTTACTCATTTATAATGGCCAAAAATATATGGTAATTACCTAAATCACATGAGAACAGTAAAGCAAACTCTCATATGTCAACTCAGTGGCAGCTTATCCAGGCATAAAGGATAAACACTACGACTATGCAACAACTTGGAAAAATGTGTCTCAAGTAAAGGATAATGTTTACAAAATAAGGCTAAATCTTGCTTAATAAAAATAAAATAAATTACACATACATATGCAAGCATAATGTCAAACGTAAAAACACTATTGCACAATGTTATGAACTGTATAATACCATTTAAATATACTTTGTTCAAACACACATATGTATTGAATAAAGATTCCTAAACCATAAAAAGCTTAATAGTATGATTTGGAAACACACCAAATTCATATGAGGAGTCGCCTCTGTGGAGAGTTCAAAAGGACTGGATCAGAGGTCAGAAACAGAAAATTATCCAATGTTTATTTCTTTCAAAATGAACACATTTTAAGTAAATATCATGAGCACCAACATTTATTCATTTTAAATAGCAGATACATGTGTTTTTATTTTGTCACTGTCTCTATTAAATTTTAAATAAACTAAATACAATGCATACAGATAAATGAACATAAATAGCTTTTAATGATACTACAATGAAAAAACTCATGATTTCTTCTCACTTCCTAATATTAAAAAAATTTTAACTACAAGCTAATATTTGTAAAGTTTTATCCAAGACTTGGACAAGCCTCGTAATTGAAAAGGCACTGAGCTAACTGTGAAGTACTTCTTTTCTAGGTCTTATTCTGCCATTAACTTGTGTGACTGTAGACATTATACCCCTTTTGGAGGGAACAGGGTATAATTCAACCTTAAGAGAAAAGGAATCCACCACAAAGGAAGGGATATAGCTGAACAAAGTGCAAAGGGGGACTTAAAACACTTTCAGAGCTCTCTCTTCTTCCTCCCTCCCTCTCCTGTCCACTCTCCCCACCCCACCCCACTTCCTCCCTGCTCTATCTAGTGCACAAGCTTGCACACTCCAACTTGTGTGTTTGTGAGGTTCTTTTCTGTCTCCAGACAGGCTTCCTTTGCTTCTTTGATCCACATGGACTGAAAACATTATCACCTGTAGCTTGAACGGGAGGGAGGTTGGGAAGAGAGTTTCCAAAATGGGGGGAAGAAATTGGTGTTCACTTAACATCAATTGGACTCTATCCCTAATAATCTTGTTAAAATAATTCCAAGATATAATAATGTTGGAAATGCTGCTTCTATTCCTTCCTTGGGGGGGGGGGTGGTCATAGGGCTCTATAAAGGTACTGAAAAGAACTGCAAAAAAGAAACTTAAAGACCATGTTTCAAAGAACATCCCAAACTTATGTGACCATGGCATAATTTTTGGAGGAGCGCCTACTACCTGAAGACACTTTGGGAAATCTCTGCACTTTAATATTTGTATGAGCCTACACTTGAGATCACAAGCACTATGCTTCTGTGGGAAATAGAATTCTTAAGAAAATAACTGTACCATAAATAATTTATGTTAATAATTGCTCTCTGTCATAGGCTGAGGTCTCTGAAAAACCAAATTGCCCAAATAATGGCTCTTCTGAATCTGGGGGAATTTAGGGTAAACTTTTATTGTTTAAAGTATATAGCTCCCCATATCTTACTACCTTTTTCTAATAACACTGGTCTCTTATTGTTGGTAAAATGATAAAGAACCCAGAGATGAATTTCCATCTACCGTAGCAGTAAAGAGGTTTCGGATAGGAACTAAATGCAGGAACTAGAAGCAGGCAGCTGTTTCTCAGTGGAGATGATGCAGAATTTAGACGTTAGAGCACCTAATGATATTGCTGGAGATTCCACGGTTAATTACAATGTCCTTCTGGTTCTTTCATTTACTGTCAGGTTTATATTTAAAACTTATATAGAGCATCCACATCTTGCTCGTGATGAATCAATGTAGACTTTAGCTTTGCCTTGCATGATGGCCAACCAATACGTTTCGCTCTTTATTCCTAGGGGGAGTCTCCAGTCACTAACTTTATTACAACGCTTTATTGAAAATGTGTAATTTCAGTTCCAAGTTTCAAATTGTGTTTTATTAGTAAGAATTATTTGCTGTTCCCTAGAAAGTGATTTGAAGCCCAAGATAATTATAGAATCACGGAACTATAAAGCGCATCCAGAGGTCACCTAGCCCACGTTCTTCTCTCAGAGCAGACCTATGCCTTAGCTAAGCAAAGCATTCTTCGAGATGTTGTGCCCCAGGGAAGATGATTATATATTCCCCAGATGTAGTTTAAACACATGGTTAAAAATCCTGACCAATACTTATGGGCCATCTTCCTACTGAGAAGTGTAAAATGAAACCCTACAACGGAATAGAAGACCCCTTACCTGACCCCAATCTCCCCTTCCTACCGATGTAAGGGCTTGAGAGTCCATATTACTGATGCAGCACTTGGACTGTCTAGACTTTTCCTTCAGGAGTCAAACTTGCTCATTTAAAATTTACTATATTTTCATTTATTTGCCACTCAAGCTCTCTCTTCCTACAGCTACCTCTGGGTTGTCAACAATGTCACCATTTTCTTCATCATCCAAGCTTTAACTTTTGAGTCATACTGAATTCCTTCCCTTCCCTCTAGCCACACATCCAGTCTGTAATTGTAATTGTTTTAGGATGTCTATCCCCAGTGTGTCTCCCGATTACCATTCTTTTCCATTTCTACTGATGCTGCCATGACCATAGTCCAGCTCCTTATGGCTTCTCATTTGCGCCTCACCTTGTAAAACTTCCTAATTGGTGCTTTTATCAGTTGCAGATTGAATTCAGCTGCATGTAACACAAAACTTTGGTCATATATTCAGCATGATGGTGGGGAGGGCGGGGCCCGCAGGGATTTTTTTTTTTTTTCGGTAGGCTCCATGCCCAGTGTGAAGCCCAGCATGGAGCCCAGCGTGCAGCACAACACAGGGCTTGAACTCACGAACCTGAGATCAAGATGTGAGCCTGAGATCAAGAGCCAGATGCTCAACTGACTAAGACACCCAGGCACGCCATTTTTCTCTCATGTAACAACAGAGCCAATAGTAGGCAGTGTGGGAGAGTCTAACAGCTCCACAGTATCATAAGGAGCCCAAGGGGCGCCTGGGTGGCTCAGTCGTCCAGTGTCTGCCTTCGGCTCAGGTCATGATCACAGGGTCCTGGGATCGAGCCCCGCATCGGGCTCCCTGCTCGGCGGGAAGCCTGCTTCTCCCTCTCCCGCTCCCCCTGCTTGCATTCCTGCTCTCACTGTGTCTCTCTGTCAAATAAAAAAATAAAATCTTAAAAAAAAAAAAAAAAAAGGAGCCCAAGACATTGCTGGCTTTCCATACTTATATTCTTAGGGCCTTTGTCACTTTTATTGCCTAAGTCTACCTCCCACTCTTAAAGTACATTTTTGGTAGACTCACCCTATGACTTCAACTTATATTTCACTGGCCAAAACTAAACAATGCCACCCTTTATTTCAAGGTAACACGTGGCAAATATGGTTGCATTTTTTGATTGTTTCTTCCTTTTCATGAGGTTGCATCACCAACCCCAACAAAACTAGAGTCCTGTAACAAAGAAGGGGGGGATGACTATTAAGCAGGAGATCAGAAGACTCTGCAACAGGATCCTAACCTTCAGACTTGCCAGGGGCAACATGAACCCAATTGCCAGATCGATCTTTCCCAAGTACACCTCTGACTATGTCCAAGCTTGTTGAAACCGTTCAATGCTTCTTCACATAGCACCCAAAATAAAGTTCAAGTTTCATGGACCAACAAGCAAAAGCTCTAACAATCAGGTCCCAAGCTATTTTTCCATTACTCCATTCCAGGAAGCTTATATTGAAATTCAACTGAGCTACTTGCTGGTACCAGCCCCATCCCTTCGATGTACCTGGAATGATCCCTCTGCAGCCATTTTCAGGTCTTAATGTCCTCTCTATTAGTCAATGCTCAGCTAAAATCTCACCTCTGCTGAATTCCTGATCACTTCTCTTCTACTTGCCTCTGATGAACTGCTAATCATAGCAACACAGACAGAGGAATTTTAGTTCACACATATCTGTGCTAAATTCTTTATGTATATTACACCTCATTGAATACTAACATTCCCTGTAAAGAGTTTTATTATCCCCAGTTTGCAGAGGAGACATCTGAGACTCACCTAAGAAATTTGCTCAAGTTCACACTGCTAAGAAATAATAGTCAGTACTCAGATTCAGTGCCATGTAATGGCAAATCCTGTATTCTTCCCACTGCATTGGGCTGACTGCCTCTACCAAGTTTGTGGTCTGACCTTCTCTACAGTTCCTTTTATTACAAGGAGCATATTAAATTGATCTTCCTAGTCCCTATACCTAGAAAAGGCAACCCCATCATAAACTGAATGTTCTCTTAAAAATAAAAGACAACTATCTCTAAATATGTATTGGCATATCTTGGAGTTCTGCTTTGAGGACATTTTCATCCTCATATCAAACTTTGTTTAATCTATTTCAATAAGTCTGTATTTCATGCATTATGAATTCTCTTCTCAGAAAAAAATTATAAATAGCACTCTTTGTTATTAAAAGGAAAAGTACCATGAAGATCTTTTTCTTTTTATTGAGAAAATTTCCAAACTTACAGAAAAATAGAGCATAAGTATAATGAATCCTATAAGCTCAATACCCACATTTAACCATTTTTAACATTTTGCAATATTTGCTTCATGTATTATTTTACTGTTTATTGTTTATTTTATAAAGTAAGTAATAGACATGATGACATTTCCTCCTTATGTTCTTCAGTATGCAGTCCTTAGAAAAAATGGTAAGGATATTTCTCCTCTATAATCACAATACCATTATCACACCTACCAAAGTTCATAAGAATTCCTTCATAAAAATTATACCTAGTTTGTATTGAAGTTCCAGTTTCTTGAAAACAGTGGTTGGATCAAGCCAGGGTCCAGAGAAGTACCAGATTTTTTTTTTTTTTGGTTTTTATTCTTCCCCTCATTTTTCTCATGACAATGACTTATTGAAGAGATCAGGCCAAATGTCCTTTAGAATGTCCCACTTTCTACATTCATCTGATTGCTTCCTCTTTTAAACTGTGTGTCCTATAAACCAGAATTTAGGTCTAAAGTCTTCATTCAATTCAGGTTACACATTTGTGGCAAGAATGCATGAATTCAGTCTTTATTAGAAAATGGGCCGAGAAAACCGCAGATCTGCCGCAAGCAAGGTAATATATTGAACAAAATTTCGTTATGTTTGTTCTTCTTCAAGAATCTATGAAGATAATAGTAGGGAACAAGTGGGAATGATGGCAAATGCTTTAATTCAATTAGGGCCCTGCCTTTATCTTTTTGCTGTGCGAACAGAATTTCTGAGAATGTATGTGTGTTTTCCAAGCATTGCACTATACCATAGATCTCAATCTTATCTGCTCTCTTCTCTAACAAGTTGCCTCCAAGAAAAATAAAAGGAAAAAAAAAAAGGGAAAGAAAACAAAATTCCCATCAAGTATTATCTTCCCATGTGATCATTTATGACAGCTTGAGAATGAAATTGAGCCTAAACTGCCAACAGCTATATTTTCATAAGTGAAGGCCCCACACTGATTGCCAGTGGTAAAACAGTACAATAAAAAAAGGAAAACAATGTGAACCACTCACACAACACCAAACAGCTCTTCCAGTTTGCTTTGTTTGGTTTCTCTTTCAGTGTTGTGGAAACAACACTTCAGTTCTGGTTGAGAGGGTTCTTTTATTACAACACAATGCAATTTTTTTCATAGTGACTTGTGCATAAATAGTAGTCTGCAATCTTTTAAAGATATACTACCCACACTCCAGATAGAGCATTAATAATATCCAAATGAGAAACAACTGAATAGCTTAACACATAAAAGTCTGACTTGTGATAATAAGCTGGCTGACCACAGTGGGGGCACAATGGGGTTCCGAGTGAGAAGGCCTTCTATTTCATAGAAGGAATGTTCGGGTTATTGTGTGACCTAACATATTATTTAATGTTCTGTTACATACTATTTACTTGGGATATCAATAGTACTAATGAATTATAATAACTAACACTGATCTGGAGGTACATAGGCTGAGCTATCTACTTAGTACTTTGTAAGCATTACATCACACCTCAGTCCTCAAAAATGTCTCCAGCTATTGCTGATAAAGAAAGGAGGACTTGTCATAGAAACAGAGAGGAGAATGATGGTTGCCAGGGCTGAGGGGCGAGGGAAATGGGAACATGTTGGTCAAAGAGTACAAATTTTCAGTTAGAACAGGAGTAAGATCCAAAGATCTAATATATAGCATGGTAACTATCATTAATAATTAATAACGTGAAAGTTGCGAGAGACTAGATCTTAAGTGTTCTCACAAAAAAAAGCAAATGTGAAGTAATGATGGGTAAATTTGATTATGATAAATATTTTATAATGTATATTAAATAATCAGATTGTACACTTTAAATACATACAATTTTGTCTGTCAATTATACCTCAATAAAGCTGGGGGTAAAAAAGAAACTAGGACTTGAAAAGGTTAAGTTAGTAGTCAAACCAGTATGACTTCAAAGACTGTGCCATTAAAACTTCTCACAATTTCTCCTGTAAGTGGTATCATAGAGAGAGAGGAGGATATGAGCGCTGCTTCAGGTCTAAAAACGTGTCAGCTATGGAGTCTCTGGAGACCAGAAAGAAAATAAGCCATCCTGCCTCCTTCCCATACTTACTTATTTGATCTTATCATCAATGGGTCATCATTTCCAGGGATAAATACTAAAAATGGACAAAAAAGGAAATACTGCAAAGGTGGAGTAATTGGGATATTTCTCTTCAGGCAATATAACTGGGATACATCCTAAACAAGGAGAGCCCAAAGTGAGCACATTCTCTTGACAGAATCACCACAGATGCTTACTTGCCTGCTCCCATTCAGAGTCAACACCTAAATTTAGGAACCACAAAAGAGGAAGGGAATGTTGTGGGATACAAACAGATAGATGGTAGAGGACCCAAGCAAAAAGGTAACTTCTGTTTCCAATAATATGATGATTGAAATAACCCAAAACTTGACAGCTATGGAAAAACTTTAAGTTTATAAATAAAATACAACAAATATCTTTTTAAGTACACACTTGAATTCACCCATCTACACATAGGCACACAAAAATATGCAAGAAAAATCTCCAGAAGAAACACATAGAGAACACTAATCACCAGAGCCTAAATCTGTGGATGTTTGGGGATGGGAGATGAGATCAGATGTCAGTTTCAATAAACAGCCTGAATTTTAGAAGCCATATAGAAACAGGATATAAAACTTTGGTCATCAAAAAGTAGGCGGTTGTAGCTGAGAATTTCATCTAAAACTAGAAGTTCAGAACTCACAGAGTACACAGTTTCACTTAAAAGATGAGCCTAGCAAAAGACTGGAGGCTGAGGGAAAAGGGATCAGTAAACTTGAAGACAAGTTATTATAAATGATTTAAACTGAATCATAGAGAAAAGAGATTGAACAACTGACAGAGCATCAGTGAACTTTGAGAAGGACAATACCAATCTAGTATACATTTAATTGGAGTTCCACAGAAAAAGGAGAAAGAATAGAGCAGAAAAGTTATTTGAACGATGCAAATTTTCAAAAGGTGATTAAAAGCAATAACCCACAGGTTCTAGAAGCTAAATTAATCCCACGCAAAATAATGTACATTAATAAAAACAACAACAACAACACTGAGGCACATCATAGCCAAACTACAGGAAATGAATACTAAAAAGAAAAGCACTCAAATAAAAAAGGACACAAGGAGCAAGGACACAACTATAAGAAGGACAGCTGACTACACATCAGAAACAATTCCAGCCAGAAAATGAGTAGAATAACATATTTTAAAATCTGCAAAAATGAATGCTAACAATTTCCAGCAAAAATATTCTTTGAAAACCAAAGATGAATTAAAGAAAATTTTAGGCAAGCAAAAGGTGAGAGGATTTGTTGCCAGCAGACCTGCAATAAAAAAAATGCTAAAGGTAATGCTTCAGGCAAAAGAGAAATTACGCCAGACGTAAATTTGGATGTGTAGAAAGGAATGAAGGATGCTATAAATTGCAAATATGTAGATGAATATTTTTTATTTATATATATATAGTGCGTATATATATACACTTTTTAAGATTTTTATTTATTTGTCAGAGAGAGACACAGAGAGAGCACATGCAAGGGGACCGACAGGCAGAGAGAGAAGCAGGCTCCCCAATGAGCAAGGAGCCTAATGCAGGATGCAATCCCAGGACCCTGGGACCATGACCCTAGCCGAAGGCAAATGCTTAACTGACTGAGCCACCCAGGCATCCTGTAGACAAATATTTTTTAAATATCTTTTTGCCTTTCTTAATTTTTTAAAAATTATCTCTGAAGCAAAAATGAAAACTATGTGCTGTGGGGCTTATAAAAAATGTGGAAATACCTATACCAACAATTGCACAAAGTACTAGAGAGGCTGAAAGGAAATACATTGTTATAAGATGCTGACATTGTACATGATAAGGTCTCTAAATTTATGATAGACTGTGGTAAGTTAAAGACACACATTGTAAACCCTAGAGCTACCCCCCAAACATTGTTTTAAACCAATAAATCTTCAAAGAAAAAGAGGAGTTAAAATGGAATACTAAATAAAATTTAATCCAAAAAGAAAGAATGGAGAAACAAAAAGCAGATGAGAAAAAATAGTAAGATAGGAGACATAAACATGGCCATTTTAACAATTACCTTAAAAATTAATGTAACAGAGCTCCTGGATGGCTCAGTTGGTTGAGCGACTGCCTTCACCTCAGGTCATGATCCTGGAGTCCCGGGATCAAGTCCCACATGAGGCTCCCTGCTCAGTGGGGAGTCTACTTCCCCCTCTCACCCTCCCCCACCTCATGTGCTCTCTCTCTCTCTCTCTCTCTCTCATTCTCTGTGTCTCAAATAAATAAAAAAAATTCTTTAAAAAAAAAGAAAAAGAAAAATCATAAAAAAAAATGGAACAAAAAATTTAATTAAAGGCAAAAATTACAGACTGAATAATTACTACAAATTAAAGGCAAAACTTGTCAGACTGGATAAAGAGTAGCAAGAAATAACTATCGGTTGGGGTGCCTGGGTGGCTCAGTCGGTTAAGTTTCCGACTTGATTTTGGCTCAGGTCATGATCTCAGGGTCATGAGATTGAGCCCTGTGTTGAGCACTGTGTCAGGCTCTGCAATGGTCATGGAGACTACTTAAGATTCTCTCTCCCTCTCCCTCTGCCCCCACCCCCCCCCC
This sequence comes from Phoca vitulina, assembly GCF_004348235.1. Taxonomy (NCBI): domain Eukaryota; kingdom Metazoa; phylum Chordata; class Mammalia; order Carnivora; family Phocidae; genus Phoca; species Phoca vitulina. The sequence continues at coordinate 17,977,921 of NW_022589740.1, read as the reverse complement.
CCCCCCTCCCCCCCCCAAAAAAAAAAAAAAAAAAAAAAAAACTTCTTGGTAAATAATAGCTGTGTGGATCAATGGAACAATATAGAAAATACAAAAATAGACCCACATTTGTACAATCAATGGATTTTTGACAAAGGTACCAAAACAATTCAATGACAACAGATACAACAAAGATGCTGGAACATATATACATATGTAAAAAAAAAAAAAAAAAAAAAAATTTTTTTAAATAAACCTTAGCCCTTAAGTCACACTGGATCTCAAAGCTAGCCAAAAAATAAGTGGAAAAATATATTTTAAAATCTGAAAAAAATAAATGTTAATTATCTCCAATAAAAATACCTTTTAGGGGGGCGCCTGGGTGGCTCAGTCATTAAGCGTCTGCCTTCGGCTCAGGTCATGATTCCAGGTCCTGGGATCGAGCCCCGCATCGGGCTCCCTGCTCCGCGGGAAGCCTGCTTCTCCCTCTCCCACTCCCCCTGCTTGTGTTCCCTCTCTCGCTGTCTCTCTGTCAAATAAATAAATAAAATCTTTAAAAAAAATAAAAATAAAAAAAAAAAATACCTTTTAGGGGCACCTGGGTGGCTAAGTCAGTTAAGCGTCTACCTTCAGCTCAGATCATGATCCCTGGGTCCTGGAATCAAGCCCAGCATCGAGCTCCCTGCTAGCCGAGAGCCTACACTCCCTCTTTCTCTCTGCCCCTCCTCCCCGCTTGTGCTCTCTCTCAAATAAATAAATAAAATCTTAAAAAAAAATACCTCTTAAAAACTGAAGGTGAGGGCAGCCCTGTCAGGACCACTCTCACTCTTGAGAGCTTTTTCTGTATCTTCACTTAATAAACTTCTATTGCTTTACTCAAAAAAAAAAAAAAAAACTGAAGGTGAATTAATGATAATTTCAGATACACAAAAAATGAATTTGAGAGGGACTGAATGCCTAAACACAGAAGCTAAAATTATAAACATTCTAGAAAAAATGAAGGAAAATATCTTCATGACCTAGAGGTAGAGAAAAGTTTCTTAGAACATAGAAAGTAGAACCTTCTGAGAAAAAAAATAATACACTGGACTTCATCAAAATTAACATTTCCATTCATCAAAATATTTAAAATAAGATACGAAAGCAACCTAAGTGCCCATCAATAGAAAAATGGATAAAGAAGATGTGTTATACACACAGACACAAACACACACACAAACACACACACACACACACACTATTACTCAGCCATAAAGAGGAATGAGATCGTATAATTTGCAACAACACGGATGCAAGAGGGTATTATGCTAAGTGAAATAAGTCAGACAAGGACAAATACCACACGATTTCACTTATATGTGGAATCTAAAAAATAAAACAAATGAACAAAGAAACAAACAAAAGCCAGACTCTTAAATACAGAGAACAAACTGGTAGTTGTTAGAAGAGAGGTGGGTGGGGGAATGGGTGAAAGAGATAAAGGGGGCTAGGAGGTACAAAATTCCAATTATAAAATAAATAAATCACAGGGGCACCTGGGTGGCTCAGTCAGTTAAGCATGTGCCTTCAGCTCAGGTCATGATCCCAGGGTCCTGGGATCGAGTCCTGCATCAGGCTCTCTGCTCAGCAGGGAGCTTGCTTCTCCCTCTCTCTCTGTCTGCTGCTCTACCTACTTGTGATCTCTCTCTCTGTCAAATAAATAAATAAAATCTTAATAAATAAATAAATCACAGAGATGAAAAGTACAGCATAGAGAATATAGTCAATAATACTGGAATAACATTGTTTGGAGACAGATGGTGACTACGCTTATGGTAAGCACTGAGTTATGCACAGAATTGGAACTAATATAACACTGTATGTTAATTATACTTCAATCAAAAAATAAAATTTAATTTGTTAAATAAAATTAAACAGTTAAAAAAATGAATTGAAAAGTCACAGATTGGGAGAGGGTAAACATATAAATGAACAAAGAAAGGGTGGTGGTTGGGGGGATACATATCTAAAATATGAAAAGGATGCTTCAAAATTATGGATAAAAAGAAAAGGCAACAAAAAATTTTTAAATGGGCAGAAGCATGGATATGCACATCAGTAAGCATACAAAAAGATACTCAAAATAATTAGTCATCAAAGAAACTAAAATTAAAACCATAGCATATGTCCATTAGAATGGCGAAAATTAACTCTCATACTTTAGTGGTGGAAATTTAAAATAGTACAACTACTGAAGAAAACTGAAAGTTTCATTTAAGTTAAACATAACTTAACCATATGGCCCAACAATTCCACTCCTATGTATTTTCCCAAAAGAAATAAAAACATATTGCCACACAAAGATTTGTACACCAGTGTTCATATAAGCTTTATTCATAATGGGCAAAAAGTGGTAATAATCCCAATGTCCATGAACAGATGAATGGATAAACAAATTGTGGCAGAAGTGATATCACCAAAATGGCAACATAGGTTGTCCCCCACTTCAGTCCCCCTCACAAAACCAGTTAGCCACTATCCACAGACAAGATGCCAATTTAAAAATCCTAGAACCCAAGGGTGAGGATGAAGCTTCCCCCTGGACCACAGAGACAGACAAGGATTGCATTGAAAGTATAAGAGGAGTGGTTTCACTTTGACCACATGGCCCCTCCCCCAGGCCAGCACCCTACCACACTGACAGGGCTCCCCTGGGGCTACGGTTTCTTCAGTGGATCCAAGAGAACCCAAGGGGAACATTCTGCTTCCCCAGCATTGCAGGCCACTTCTCAGGAGACCCGCTCAGGTCTCACCTCATAGGAATCACTGGAAGAATCTATGGAGCTCAACCACTGGAGATCAGATACAGAGGGAGAAAGGAGGCAGGAAAGCAACCAGCACTCAGAATCTGGCAAAATACATTCCTGCTTTCAGGGCGCCTGGGTGGCTCAGACGGTTGGGTGTCTGCCTTCAGCTCAGGTCCTGATCCCGGGGTCCTGGGATCGAGCCCTGCATCGGGCTCCCTGCTCAGCAGGGAGCCTGTTTCTCCCTCTCCCTCTGCCTGCCACTCCCTGTGCTTGTACTCTCTCTCTAATAAAAAATTAAAAAAATAAATAAATACATTCCTGCGTTAGTGGCACCCAAGCAGAGACTCAGCTGACAGCTCTCAGACAGAAAGAGCTGGTAGCCCCATCTAGCCGGGGAGCTCAACTGGCAGTTCTGCATGATATGGGTCCCTAGCCAACATGCCACATAAGCGCTGGAGCCCATTCCATAGACCTGCCCAGGCAAAAAAGCAAATTCATAGCCCCGCACAACTGCAGAACATAGCCTCCAGTCTTGCCCTACTATGAAGCCTCACCAGAAGACCTGGACAGCCATCCTATAGCTCTACTCAGGCAGGAAGCCAAGCCAATAGCCCTGACCTGCTATTGTGCATAGCCTCTGGCCCCAGATAACTGGGGAATTAGAAAAGTGACCCTGAGCCGCCTCAAAGCCCACCCTATGGAACCGCTCAACCTCTGAGCCCAGCCTGATTAATGAACATAGTGTACAGCTTCACCCAAGCAGGAAGCCCAGAGGGTGACTCCCCTCCTCATCCTGTAGCATAAGCTACAGCCCCACCCAATCAGAATGTCCAATCATCCCACTGGCAGCACAGTAGAGTTACCAGCCCCACCAAAATGCATGCCTCGATACAGTTGGAGGCCCCCCCAAATGAGTGGTTGGCCAGCAAACTTGCCCAACAACAGGGCGCAACACAGCCGGTGGCCCACCAAATCATGAAGCCTAATACGAGGCCTCCCCAACTTCAGGACACAGCCTGCAGCCCCCCCTTAACACACAGTCCAGTCAGCTACACCATCTGATAGAAGCACAGCCAGAGGCCCCACCCTATCAAGACAGACTGCAGACCCCGGCTCATAGCCTCGCCCAACAGCAGAGTCCAAGCAGTGGCACCATCCTGCCAGGGAACACAGCCTGCAACCTCACCCAACCAGAGGTGATTGAAGAGCACTGACAGTGGCCCCAACTCACCTCAGAGCACACGCAGCAGCACTGCACAACCAGGGAGCCCAGCGAGTGGTCCTGCTTGAATGCAAAGCCCAGGCAGCAGACCTCTCCAAATGCGGGGTCCAGCCAACAGCATGCCCCCTTCAACCTCAGAGCACAGGCAGTGGCCTACCCCAGCTAGAGACAGCAAGCCCTGCCTGCCCACGAAGGCCACCAAATGACCCATCCATTGCCTCAAGCTTACCTGATGGGTGAAGGTCTTTCACTACCAAAACGAACATGTAAAGTTTAGAAGAGACTGCTTAGTCAAATGTGCAGATACCAATAGAAGAATACAAGGATCATGAAAAATAAGGTAAACATGACACCACCAAAGGAAATTAATAAAGCTCCAATAACTGACTCAAAAGAAATGGAGATCTATGAACTATCTGACAAAGAAATAGGACCAATTTTCTTAAGGAAGTTCAGTGAACTACAAGAACACATGGACAACTAAACAAAAGTAAGAAAACAATGCATGAACGAAAAGAAGTTGAAGGAAAAAAAATCCAAAAAAAAAAAAAAACAACACAAAACCCAAAATGGAATCCTAGAGCTGAAGAATACAATGACTAAACTGGAAAATTCAAGAGAGAGCTTCAATAGCAGATTTAAGCAACCAGGACACCAAACAGGTTAAACTTAAAAAGGGCTACACCAAGACACATTATAATTAAACTCTCAAAAGTCAAAAACAAAGAAAGAATGTTGAAGGTAGCAAAAGTAATTTGTTACCTACAAGGAAGCCTTCCCCTCTCTCCATAAGACTATGAGCATATTTTTCAGCAGAAACTTTCCAGACCTGGAAAGAGTAGGATGATATATTCAAAATACTAAAATAAAAATCAATGAAGAACACTACACCTGGCAAAGCTACCCTTCATAAATAAAGGAAAAATAAACAAACAAACAAATATGAGGAAGCCCATCAACATTAAACCTGCCTCACAAGAAATGGTAAAGGGCATTCTACAAGCTAAAATGAAAGAATGCTAATCAACACTGTAAAAATGTATAAATGTGTAAAACTCACCAATAAAGGTAAATACATAGTCAAAATCAGATTCTCCATTACTGCAATGGCAATATGCAAATCACTTACAACTCTAGTTTAAAAGTTTTTAGAAGTATTAAGATAAGTGTAACTACTGGGGCACCTGGGTGGCTCAGTCAGTTAAGCGTCTGCCTTTGGCTCAGGACATAATCCCAGGGTCCTGGGATCAAGCCCCACATTGGGCTCCCTGCTCATCAGGGAGCCTGCTTCTCCCTCTCCCCACCCTCTGCTCATGATCTCTCTCACTCTCTCCCTCTCTCTAAAATAATGAACAAAATCTTCAAAAATAAATAAATAAATAAGATAAATATAACTACAACAATTTGTTATTGTATACACAATAAAATGTTAACATAAATAAACTGAAATGTAGGGGATGTGGGTAGAGAAGTAAATGTATAGAGTTTCTGTATGCTATTAAAATTATCAGCTTAAAACAGGATGTTAAAACTATAAGGTATTTTATGCAAACCTCATGGTAACCATGAAGAAAAAAAACCTATACTAGATACACAAAAGGTTATGATAAAGGAGACAAAGCATACACCACAAAAACCAACAAAATACAAAGGAAGACAGCAAAAGAGGAAGGAACAATAAATCTACAAAACAATTAGAAAATAATTAGCAAAATAGGAATAGTAAGGGCCACCTGGGTGACACAGTCAGTTGAACATCAGATTCTTGATTTTGGCTCAGGTCGTGAGATTGAGCCCCACGTCAGGCTCTGCTCTCAGGGCAGAATCTGCTTGAGATTCTCTCTCCTTCTCCCTCTGCCCCTACTGCTTGTGTTCTCTCCCCCTCTTTCTGAAATAAAAAAATAAATCTTTAAAAAAAAAAAATAGGAAGAGCAAGTAAGTCCTTACCTATCACGAATTGTTTTAAACATAAATGGACTAAATTCTCCAACAAAAAGACACAGAATGGCTGAATGGACTTAAAGAAAAAAGATCCAGTAATATACTGTCTATAAGAGACTCAACTTAGCTTTAAGGGCACATGTAAGATGAGACTGAAGGGATAGAAAAAGATATTCCAAGCATATGGTAACCAAAAGAAAGCAAGGATAACTATACTTATATTGGAGAAAAGGACCTTAAGCTAAAAATGCTCATAGGAAACAAAGAATGTCATTTATCAAGAAGCTATGACAATTATTTTAAATTTTTTTTTTTATTGTTATGTTGAAGCTATGACAATTATAAATATTTATGTACCCAACATTAGAGCACCTAAATATAACTAAGCAAGTATTAACAGAACTAAAAGAAGAAATAAACAAGAGCATTTGAGACAAATGAAAATGGAAGCACAACATACCAAAACTTATGGGATGCATCAAAAGCAACTCTAAGAGGAAAGTTTATAACTATGAACACATATGTTTAAAAAAAAAAAAATACCTCAAGTAACCTAACACTATACCTCAAGGAACTAGAAAAAGAAAAGCTAAGCCCAATATGAGAAGAAAAAAATAATAAAGATAGAGCAAAAACAAATGAAATAGAAAATAGAAAAACAACAGAAAAGATTAACAAAACTAAGAGCTGGTCTTTGAAAAGATAAATAAAATTCACAAAACTTCAGCCAGACAAATGAAGAAAAAAACAGAGGCCTCAAGTAAATAAAATCAGAAATGAAACAGGAGACATTACACAGATAAAACAGAAATACTAAGGCCCAAAAAATCTACTACAGAGAAAAATCACTATTTTGATTTTGTATACACATTTGTCAATCTTTATACTTTCCTCCCCAGTGTTTCCATTAACAATATATAGTATTTCTGTGAATCTTTAAATTTTTTGTAAGTGCTATTTTGCTATAATTTTTTCTCAATCAGCCTTACTTCTTAGAGTTCGGCCAAATTGCCATGTAGATTTTACTTCATTCCTCTTACCCACTACACAGTATTTAACCACAAATCCACTCTCATATTGATATTTAGATTGTTTCAATATTTTTTCAGTACAGAAAGACTGTAATTAAGATCCTTGTCATGACTACTTATAGACCTATATGAGAGTTTCACTGGGGGAAAGTAACTATAAGCTGAAATCTACTGAATGAACATCTAATTTATTAATAATGAAAAATGGTTTTTTAAGTGGAGAAATTTACACTTCCTCCAGTAAATTTTGAAAGTTCCCATTTTCATGCATTTATTCCTACTTAGTATTGTCAAACTCTTCATTATTACCAATTTGATAAACTGTCAATTGTTCTATAAAAATTTTTTAAATTTCCCCCAATATGACAAATTTCTTATGTTTCTCATTTAGGTCTCCTTGTCAATGAACTGCTTGTTAGTACCTTTTTTTCTTATGTAATTGGGATTTTTTTCTATTTTTTCTATAGTAGTTCTGTTTATGTTTCCTTTATTTTTTGGAAGTTGTCAAAAATCTATTTCTCATAAATCTTGCAGCATATTGATTTTTTTTGTTTTTTTCAAGTTTTTATTTAAATTCTAGTTAGTTAACATATAGTGTAATATTGGTTTCAGGAGCAGAGCTTAGCGATTCATCACTTACTTATAACGCCCAGTGCTCATCATAAGTGCCCTCCTTAATGCCCACATGTTTTCAATATCAATAATTACTTTGTTATATGCACTGCAGATATATTTTCCCCATCTGTGACTTATCTTTTTTTTTTTTAAGATTTTTTATTTATTTGACAGAGAGAGACACAGCGAGAGAGGGAACACAAGCAGGGGGAGTGGGAGAGGGAGAAGCAGGCTTCCCGCCAAGCAGGGAGCCCAATGCGAGGCTCGATCCCAGAACCCTGGGATCATGACCTAAGCCGAAGGCAGACATTTAACGACTGAGCCAGCCAGGTGCCCCTGTGACTTATCTTTTAATTTTGTATATAGAGGCTTTAAAAATCAGATTTTTAAAATATTTTGCAGGACTCCTGGGTGGCTCAGTCAATTAAGCATTTGACTCGATTTCAGCTCAGGTCATGATCTTAGGGTAGTGAGATCAAACCCCTCATCAGGCTCCATGCTCAGTGAGGAGTCCACTGGAGATTCTCTCTCTCCCTCTCCCTCTGTCCCAAGCCCCACTCACACTCTCTTGCTCACTCTCTCTTTCTCTCTAAAATAAATAAATCTTTAAAAAATTTATTTTGCTATCCTTATATGTACTGATATTTCTCTTTATTGTTTGTACCTTTTGCATCTTGTTAAATAAATCCCTCATTACTGAGAGACCATTAAAAAGGACATAAAGGAAGAAATAAATTAAAATCTTCACATACTAAAAAAGAACAAGAAACAATGAAGGAAAACAAGGCAGATTTGGAAAGAACTGAATAAAGATTCTACATATAAAAAATATTTTCCTGGGGCACCTGCGTGGCTCAGTGGGTTAAGCGTCCAACTCTTGATTTTGGCTCAGGTCATGATCTCAGGGTCCCGGGATCAAGCCCCATGTCAGGATCCATGCTCAGAGGGGAGTCTGCTTGATGATTCTCTCTCCCTCTCCCCCACCCCTCCCCCTGCTCACACTCTCCATCTCTAAAAAAATAAATAAAATCTTTAAATATATTTTTTTTTCCTGAAATTAAAATGTCAATACACTGAACAACAGTTTAGACACAGCTGAATAAGGAATGAGTGACGTGGAGAGAATATTAAGATGAATAATTTCAATACAGAGACATAAACAGATGGAAAGAAAGGTTAAGAGATAACGAGAACAAAATGAGAAGGCCCAATAAACATCTAATGAGTAAAACTAAACAGAAATCTAAGTGTTTTGCATACATTATGCCATTTAGTTGACATAACATTTTGAAGTCAGTATTATTTTTCCCAATTTATACAAGAGAGGCACTGAGACTTAGTTGGCACATGATGGTTAATTTTTGTATTAATTTGACTGAGCCATGGCATGCCCAGACATTTGGTCAAACATTATTCTGTGTGTTTCTGTGAGTGTGTTTCTGTGTGAGAGTAACATTTAAATGGGTAGACTGAGCAAAGATTGCCCTCCATAATATAGGTGGGCCTCATCCACTCAGTTGAAGGCCTGACTAGAACAAAAAGGCTCACCCTCCTGCAAGAGGGGGAATGTTCCTAAACCAGAAGAGGAGGTTGCACAGAAGAAAAAGATATCCCAGAAGAAACTGAAGAAACAAAAACTTATGGCCCAGGAGTAAATTCTGCAGAATAAATGCAAATAAAAATAAAAATTAAAAAAAAAAAAAGAGGGGGAAATCCTCCTGCTGGCCTGCGTTAAGCTGAGACATTGGATTTTTCCTGCCTTTGGACCGGAACTACAACACTGGTTCTCCTGGATTTCCAGCTTGCTGACTGCAGATGGTAGAACCTGTCGGCTTTCATAATCACAGGAGCCAATTCCTTATAATAAATCTCTTTTCTCTGGAGAACACTGACTAATGCAAGCACCATTGCTTTTAGGGTTAAAGCTGATGAGTGAATATAGCTAGATGCCTGAAATCAAAAAAGAGGAATAGAAGACAAAGAAGTAGATGTAATTGCATATAAACATAAAACTTATATTCAACAACTAGTCTCCACAAAGTGAGAAAGGGAAAACTATCTATGGCACTAAATTCATGGAAAACATTCCTTTAATATAACAAAACAGAGGACAAGCGAGATGCATACTGAAGACCCAGCAGCATGTTTCAACTCTGTAGGGCTTCATTAAAGATTGTTCCATTCAGTCTTCCATAAGAAAGGAACACTTGCATTTCAGAGCTGGATAAACACAGAAGGTTAGATTAGGAGAGCCTTCCCATCCATATTTAACATAAAGTGATAAGAAGATAGGCTTTCCAAGAACAGAGGGCTGGTGAGCATCCAATTCACCAGCCTCCCAGCAGCACTGGCGGCTGCCCAGTTCTGAATGGGAAGCATACAAATGGGGTAGACCTGCAGGATTTACTCCTGACCCTCAGGAAGAGATAGCCCAGATTGACCATGACTATAATAGCTACAAGATAAACTGATAAGCAATGAAAAGTGCAAAAGATCTAATAGGAATTACAATCTGGAGCAAATCCTGTAGCATTTGGGATGCTTAGCAGAACAAATGGGTGACATTTAATCTGTGTCTATATTAGAAAGTCTTAACTTAAAAAAAAAATATTTGACTTTTAGCTTAATGCTGCATTTAAGCAGTGCACACACAGAAAGTTTGGGGGCTTCAGTTTTTGTTTGAAACATTGTTTTTATTTCTGTTGTGATCTGGTGAAAATAAACAGCAATCTGACAATTAACACCTATTTCTGAATATGACTTGACTGAAAGAGAAATTTTTCCCAGACTGGAAAATAATACATTTATCGCATGGAGAACTATATAAAACAATAGACTTGAGGGAACTGGATTTGTATCCCTGTTTTGCCACCTCCTACTTGTATAACCATAGCCAACAATATACGAAAAAAGAGGTACCATTTATTGGGAACTGACTACGGTACTTAACCAACTACTGTTGGTTTATTTATTATCACATTTAATTCTTATGACAACCCCATGAGTTGGATATTATGAGTTCTGTGTTTTAGATGAGGAAACTGAAGTTCAAGAAGGCAGCTAAATGCATTTCCCAAGGTCATTTAAACTTTCAGACTTTAGATTTCTTATCCATAAACTTTGGGGATAAGACTGAAATACTAAAATTCAGCTTTAACACCTAGGATCTTCTTTGAGAGGCTCTTAGAAAAGAAGGACTCTATTATGATAACATCCCCCATAATGTTCAACACCATGTATACATGGCAACCACCTTTAGATATTTGTTAAAAATCAGCTAGTTTCATTTTTTTTTTTTTAAAGTCAACCCATAGGTTTCACAGTCTTTTTTAAATCAACAAACAAAATGAATGATCGCAGTCAAGGACTTGAAACAGCATGCACTGCGAAGTCAAAGATATCTTCGCAGCAAACCAAGTAAGATCCAGGATGTAATAATGAATTTACAACATTTGTGCTTATTCCAGGTTACAGTGGTGACCCCAGTGGGGGATGAATCCACTTAGGAAAAGAGTAGAGGAGTATTGTCTACATCTAAATGTTTTTTAATGTTTTGCTTTGTGTATTCAGCAAACAGAATAAATGGCTTTGTTAGTATTTTTTTCTCAGTAGGGTTTAGGGACCTTCATTAGGACAGCTTTGGCCGTGATTCATTTGTTGTGATTGTCGTTCTCCACTCCATTTATGTCCACTAGGACCCAACTAACTCAAGAAACTGGATTTTATTTGGAAACAGGGGGCACTGAACAATGACCTAAATGTGATACATAATCCTTGAGGAACGGAGGAGAAGCAATAGAGAGCCACTGAAAACCAAAAGCAATGTCAACATTCTGTGAAAGGAGTGATAAAAGTGCAAAGCTGAAGTTGTCTGGAAAACCAAAAGGTAGAGTTACAAAACCAAGAGGGAAAACAAAATAGGTTTCCCAGGACTCAATGCCCACACAATGGAAAGGTAAAAAAGCCCAAAACTTCAGAGAGTGATGAGACATGATAGATACATAAAAAGACACACCAGAACAAAAATGTGAGTAAGGGAGAAGTTATAATTTCAGGTGGAGCTAAAGTACAGTGGAGCCATGATACATGGCTTACTAGGTAGCAAGAAAAATAAAATTTGAAACTGGCATCTGACGTGGATTTAGGACCTACTATATCTTTTGAGGAGAAACAAAGAAAACATTAATTATGACTCTTGAATTATATTCTTTATGACACGCATTTGTTTTTTTAGCTTTTACAAATCTTCTCTTAGAATGTAATTCTAACATTTTATTCACCAGTACAACTTCTACAGTCACTCTGACCCATTTCCACTTGGCCTGAAGAATGAAAAAAGTACTGTCATGCATCTTACAAATATACTGAAGACCTATTGCTAGGTAGCTTGCTAAGCCCTGAGGATGGAAAGGTAAAGTTTCAAATTCCTGCTCTCAGGTAATTCACAGTCTACCAGGGGAGACCGATGATGAAGCAGTTAATTCCAACACAATTTAAAAAGCACTACGAGGGCGCCTGGGTGGCTCAGTTGGTTGAGCGGCTGCCTTCGGCTCGGGTCATGATCCTGGAGTCCCGGGATCGAGTCCCGCATCGGGCTCCCTGCTCGGCAGGGAGTCTGCTTCTCCCTCTGACCCTCCCCCCTCTCATGTGCTCTCTCTCATTCTCTCTCTCTCAAATAAATAAATAAAATCTTTTTTAAAAATAAATAAATAAATAAAAATAAAAAGCACTGCGATGGGTATGAGATGGTGCTGTAAGCAGGTCTGGTCCTAGGAGTGGTGAAGCCTGCGCTCAAGGTAAAGAAAATCTGCCAGCAATGTTCTTCATCAGCTTCGGTGATGGGAGGCTGCCCTTTTGGAGGATATATGCGTGGGGCTTTTTTGGGGGGGGCGGAATTTGGTTGGGAAGGAGGCTGATGTCACGTCACTGGGCCATTTAGTAAAGGACAGCTATGACCCCCCCTTCAGGAACAAAGGCACTGAGACAATGAGCAGTGACACTACTCTGCCACTAACAACAGGTCGTCTTTACAGCTCCCCATTAGGTACTGGGCTTTGTCCTCCACGCGTAAAGGATGCATTAACTTCCCGCACTCTCTAAGTAGGTATGAGTATTAGTTCTGTTTTGTTTTTTTTTTTAATGAGGAAACTGTGGCACAGAATGCCGAAATGACCCAAGGCATGCAGCAAGTAAACAGTGGTGTCAGGATCTTAACTCATAAAATCACCAGAGCCTAGGTGTCTGACCCATGCTCCCTGCTGCCTCCCTGCCTCCACTCTGAACAGGGTGGCCTTCTGGTCGACCTGTGCTATCCACTAACTACTTAACACTGCCTCCATCAGGAGGTAAGGGTCTATGACCCTTCCCTTTGAATCTAGACAGGCTCAGTGACCCTTTGACCAATAGAATATGGCAGAAGTGACATGTGTCAGTTTCTAGGTCTTAAGACACTGGCAGCTTCCACTTCTTCCTCCTGGAACACTGACTACTTAAATTTTTAAAGTCAAAAAGCAAACACGTGTCATGAAGAATATATTCAAGAGTAGCAAGCACTAAGATGTCAGTGAAAGATCTGACTGCCCTGCTGAAGAGACCACATGGAGAGGCCTTGAGATTTTTATGACCCTACATGGGAAAGGGAAGGAAATGGCTGAATCCAGCCTCCCAGCTATCCCCTCCAAGGAAGCAAGGGAAATGTTCTCGGTCCCTCCAGACAAGCCTGACCATCTGCTGGATAGCATCCAACGATCCCAGTCAGTGCAAAGTGGAGCAGAAGGTGAGCACGACCCAAAATTCTACCCTCAAAATCATGTGAGGTAAAAAAATATGTTATTTTTAAATGAATGAGGTTTGGGGTTGTTTGTTACTCAGCAATAAATAACCAGAACAGATAAACTGACTTAGAAGCAGATACAAGACAGGGAATCAGGGAAATCCAGACTCCAAAGAAAGGGAAGCTACTGGGACCTGCTGGAACACTCTTCCCACTGGCAGGAGGTAGGAATCCTTGGAATCAGTCAGCTACTTAAAGAGAGAAAGAGTGAGAGCTCCCCAAAGAAAGCACATCTTTGCATTCTAATGGCTATTTCACTCTAAATGTTTCCTTCCTACATGTGAGTCCTTATGTTACCCTTATGCCTTCAGTCAACTTTTATTAAACCTCACAGCCTAGATTAGAGTGTAGCAAAAGATACAGCAGGATAGGGAAGGGATAAGCAAACAGTCACTCACCATACTCTATATAGCACAAAGGAAATGCCCTAGTTGTTTGGTCAGACTGCCTAGGTCCCAATCCCAGGTCTGTAAGTTTCTTATTTTATCCCCTTGGACAAATTATTATTTAAACCCTTTGTGACTCAGATGTCCCATCTAGAAAAATCAGAGACAGCACTGACTCCCTATGCTTTCTATACCCATCATCAAGAAAAATGGGGAGCCTCAGAAACCTTCCTCAGCCTTCCCCTCAACACTCATAGCCTTACTGCCAACATCTGCCTTGAGACCAACATGGCTTCTGGAAGACGGGGTGAAGGGTCTAGAAACCTGGAGAGTGCCTAGAATGCCTCCAGACAACAAGCATTTTAGGTAGAGAGGGCAAGATGAGAAAACACCCAGGAGTATGAGACAGAAGTATCTTTGGAAACCCTAAGTAGACCACAGTGACATTATATCTGGTGTGTAGAGTAGAAGGTGTAGGCAGTGGGGGTGGATGGAAAGAGAAGAGTTGGACAGGAAAGCAAGATCAGACCACAGGAAGCCTTATTTCCCATGCCAAGTAGTCTGGGCTTCATTGTGACAGCAAGTGGAGTGGGGGTGGGGGTGGCAATTACAAAGTCGGAAATTGTAGACACTTCATACTTACCACATACTAACAGCTAATCTTCCGAAGAACTTTGCTAGGCTGGTAGAGAATGTATTGTTATTCCATTGCTATTGAGGAAATGAGATCTAGAAGTATAGTCGCTAGGACTCAGCAGGTCTGTAGAGTCTTCTCAGACCCAAGTAACCTGAGGCAGAAAATGAAGTTGGTGGTAGAAGCCCACTCAACACATACATGTGAAAAGAACAGTTACTTTATAAATCCTTCTCTCTACTCTGGAATTTCACTGAGCAGAAAAAGCAATAAATATATCCTAGGCAATCTAGCTGATATCCCTAGGTTTACTTCCTATGCTATAGTAATGAAACCAAACAGGAGTTGGTTTCAATTGTGGTCAATTATATATGCCAAGCTTTTACAAATGATTCTTTTCAGCAAAGCATTTCTGTCTTGAGTTTAAAAGCAATGAGACACCTTTGTTCAACCGACAAGATTCCAATTGTCCATGGAATATTATGCAGCCATCAAAAAAATGAAATCTTGCCATTTGCAACGACGTGGATGGAACTAGAGGGTATTGTGCTAAGTGAAATAAGTCAATCAGAGAAAGACAAGTATCATATGATCTCACTAATATGAGGAATTCTTAATCTCAGGAAACAAACTGAGGGTTGCTGGAGTGGTGGGGGGTGGGACGGATGGGGTGGCTGGGTGATAGACATTGGGGAGGGTATGTGCTATGGTGAGTGCTGTGAATTGTGTAAGACTGTCGAATCACAGACCTGTACCTCTGAAACAAACATTATATGTTAAAAAAAAAAAAAAGAAGAAGAAGAAAAAGATAGTAGGAAGGGAAAAATGAAGGGGGGGGAATCAAAGGGGGAGACGAACCATGACAGACTAAGGACTCTGAGAAACAAACTGAGGGTTCTAGAGGGGAGGGGAGTGGGGGGATGCGTTAGCCCGGTGATGGGTATTGAGGAGGGCACGTATTGAATGGAGCACTGGGTGTTATACACAAACAAGGAAACATGGAACACTACATCAAAAACTAATGATGTAATGTATGGTGACTAACATAACATAAAAAAATAAAATAAAATAATAAAGTGAAAAAAAAAAGATTCCAATTGTCCATATAAAAAATAACGAATGACTTTAATGGCTGTATCGCCCATCAGGGCTAACAGTGGGAAACCCACATTATATCCTGACAATGAAGTAACACAAATTTGTGTAATAATCAGCTTATCTTGCCCTTTGCTGGCAATGTGAATGAAACTCATATTCTTTCCTGAGCGAAGAGACTTCTAAATCCAAGTCTGCCTGATTTGGTCTAAATTTTTATGTTTCAATTCCATCTATCATGCTTCATTCAAAACCATTAAGGATTAAAAGAATGACAGCCAGTCTCCCTCAATCATTAACTTTTAAAATTTCTAACCTAGAGAGAGTTCACTCTCAAGACTCAGAATGACTGGGCGCCTGGGTGGCTCAGTTGGTTAAGCGACTGCCTTCGGCTCAGGTCATGATCCTGGAGTCCCTGGATCGAGTCCCGCATCGGGCTCCCTGCTCGGCAGGGAGTCTGCTTCTCCCTCTGACCCTCCCCCCTCTTATGTGCTTGCTCTCTCATTCTCTCTCTCTCAAATAAATAAATTAAAAAAATCTTAAAAAAAAATAAAAATAAAAAAAAAAAAAAATAAAAGACTCAGAATGACTTACTAGTTAGGAATATTGGTATTTTTCCATAATATGAAACCTGTGTTTTCCCAACAATATCCCTTTACTTTTCAGTTATTAAACTTCCCCCAACAACTAGCACCTCTACTAACGTGAACAACATAGGAGGGAACAGCAGTCTTCAGACAGTCCCTCATCTAAGGAAGAAAGAACAAACAAAAGACATGGCCTCTGTATTCACTGGTGGCCGGAAATTCAGCAGATGAAAGGAAATGGAGTTTCAGACCTCTGCAAACTATCTTTATTCTATGACCTCTTGCTACACACTTTCACCATAAGAAAACAAAAAGGAAAAAACAATCATTATTACTTTTCTAGTCTGTGCCAGGATATGAGTATTTTGTAATTATTCCTCTCCTTTCAGAAAAAGGCACGATGACGCTCACAGCCACTCCTCAGAGACTCTCCAATCTCTCTCACCAAATGATCTCACCATCATGCACTCTTGATTCATTTATTAAACCCTTTGATCCCTCCCTAAATCTTCTCAGTAGGACCCTCACCTCCATCATTGTTCCTCTTGCCTCAAACAGCTCAAACCTCTGATTTCAGTCTCTTCTATGCATTCTCCCTTCAAGTAATTCGTGTTGCTCTTCCAAACTATAAGCCTCATCATAAAACTTCTTACCTCAAAATTCTTCCAGGCTAATTCTAAAACTCCTCAGGAGAAATGTTAAATTCCTTAATCTGGTCCCCTCTCCTCACCGTGACGTGGCTGTAACTCCAGCTCCAGGGTAAAGGGTGGGGTGACACAGTCCAGAATCGAAAGAACACAGTCTTGTCGCATGAAGTCAGCAGTACAAGCAAGCGTTCAGTTTAGGCTTCAGTCTTTTATGTCCCAGGCTTTTCAAAAGGCCTGAGGTCTTCAGCATAGAATGTGGGGTATCACGGAGGGTCACGTGAAGTGCACATATTTATGCTTGCCTCCCCAGAATATTTTCCTACTGGAGAATATTTCTTCAATTCTCCAATTTCTCCTTTCTCCTGCTAAGAAAAAACTTTGAAGCTTGAGCTGGACTGACTCCCAGAGGCCCTGATGGGTTTAAACCAAGCGAGGCCATGGCATCCCTCTCGCCACAGTCAATGGTTTGGGGATATGTACGTAAACTGGCCTTAACCCAAACAGCTCAGAGCATTCTTCTGGCCCCTAGTATTGCTTCAGAGGCAGGCACATGATCTAAGACGCTCCAGTCATAATCAAGCTCTGCACTTTGAGGAATGTGGGAAGACATTCTGTTACTTCCCCTGGCTACGGAGAAGGAAACCTACAGCCTGTAGTTGCGAGAGGCTACTTCGCCACTACCATAGAGTGAGACTAAGGAGAAATCCAATATAAATGTGGGCAGAGAGCGAGACAGAATATTCAGAGAACCTCACCCCCCCCCAAACACACACACACACACACAAAATGGGGCTTCATTCCTGAGGACACTGTGGACATTTGGGTTATTTACTAAATGAGTCGCTAAATTCCCTTTCCTGTTGAAAGCCAGACCTATCACCTAAGCCATCCCAACCTATCCTGTGCCCACTCCCTTTTCCCTCTTCCACACAGCCCTTCATCCTTGTAAAGTCTTTCCCCCTCACCCCACTTCACTTATTTTATCTCTGGTCTCAGGAGAGACTGTTAGCATTTACTTCCTGCTTCTGAGCCAGTTGGGACCTAGAAGTGTGTAGGTGCTTCAAACCCTGTGGACAGAGGAGGTAGGAGGCTCTTCTTATGAACTAGTTTCAAGGTTAAATATCTTAGAAACAGTTAGATCTTTCTTCTCCACATCTCCAGCACAGTTATTATGTTAAAAACGTTTAGTCTTTTGCCAACTTCAGTTGCACTCCCAAAGGTCTCCCCTGTTAACCTGACTTCAGTTCACAGCAAGACCTGGGGAAGCCAGGGAGAAAGGGAGGGGTGGGGGCAGGAGAAAAACAAATCACCCCACAGTGCACATGGAATCGCTTGTGGTCCCCTGAAAAGCATGGCTTCAAACAGTCCTCTACCTTTCCACATACCCTCCCCTCTGCCCAGAATCCCTCAACTGAACTCATGGCCTCACACATGTTGGCCTACCTTTTAAGACTTAACTAAAGAACAAGGTTAGGAAGCCGCAGGTACAAGTGAGCATTCTCTCCATCATGTCCCCACTGTGGTATCCAGACTCCTCTCATAGCTCTTGCCATTCTTGTTTACACTCGCTTGTGTTCAATTCTGACTCCCCTCTCAGACCCAGATGATAAATGCCACGAGAAAGCAAAGCCCCTGTCATACGGTAAAGGCTCAACATTTTCTTAACATATTGAACCTCATCTATAAGGTAAAATATGAAAAGGATTAGCTTTAGACTTCTTATATAATGGAAGTCTCCAATTACTATTATAGTCAGTGGAAGAAAGAGAGCTTTGAAGGGAAGATCGGAACCCTTATGAGAATGTAAAAAAGAACTTTGCACTCATGCCTGAAACGCCTAACCCTTGCATTAAATCACCCAGTCAGTGAACAACCACCACACTGCCTATGGTGGTTGTTAGTCTAGCCAATTAATCACTAGTGTTAACTATTCTGATTAATTACTTCACGAATCACAATGCTGCCTCATTCAGATTTAACCTAACAAACCCAGTACTTATCCCGAACTCTTCATAAACCCTGACTTTTGCTTTCTTCAAGAGGGAGCGTTGCCAATCTCAGGTCTCTCTTGGCCGGCAAGAAATAAATTCAGCTTCTGTCCTTCAGATTTGAGTTGGGGTCTTGCAAGTTGTGACTGCTTTTAATAAACTGCAGTCCTACTCATTGAAGACACTTGAAAACACACCCAATCTACAGTGAATGTGGTATTTTTCAGGTAAATGGAACAAGGCATCTCCTACACCATTCCCACACTTCCCAACCTCCCATCCCCTTAACCTATCTGTAACCTTTCTATTATACCCACTCGGTTAAAAAAAAATTAAACAAATACAATTAATTCCTTTCTTTTCCATTCAAGAAAGCTCAAAGTCAGTTGCTTAAAATTGTAAGAATTACTTGAAGAGACCTTTAGATCAACAAGAAGAACTATATGGGTCTAAGAGATAAATAATCCAAAAATTAACGGCTTACTTGCCCAGGTGCCCAACATTAGGAAGAGACATTACCAAGTGTCTGAGCTACCCGGGATTGAAATTTCAGTGCAGAACCTCAAATATATCTTTGATATAGAGTTCCAGCAACAATTTAATAATTTTTTAGTCATTTTAATTCTTGAAGAGATTTCACTGCTGGTATTTTTTTAACGTACTCCTCTTTATAATTTCATTCAAGCTATTTTTCTAATACAGTATCTTTTAATTTAAAAAAAAACATGCAGTGAAAAACAAACTGTACAAAGAAAGTGACTATGAAATTCATCCTCTGTGCTTGGCACTGACATTTCATTTACAGTGGGTGATGGGAACAGGGCCAGGTCTGCGTAAACTAGCTGGTAATGAAGTGGTTTGAGTCTAAGAATCTTCCCTTTCCTCCCCTTTGTTGATGGTTAAGATAGCATGAAGAAGCATTCGCACAGTGCTGTCTTACAGAAGCCACTCAAGGAACATTTTGTTCACATTTGAAATTCAGTGTTAGAAAAGTAAATCTCGTGGTATCTGTTGGCCAAAAATACCTAATTCTCTCCCTCCTGGCACACTGTGGGATTACACTTACTCACCCTCTTAGGTTTGGAGGGGCGGGGGGGAGTGCCAGTAAGAGATGCCACCCATAGAGCATTTAATAACCCCTGTAAGACCTTCCAGAGCCCTCTTTTCCTTCAGACGTGGAGACTGGCTATTCTATCAGACCAGACCCCTGAATGATTATGGTGAACAGAACCTCCTAATGATAGTGATGACTATGAAACATTAGGCA
Organism: Phoca vitulina; assembly: GCF_004348235.1. Lineage (NCBI taxonomy): Eukaryota > Metazoa > Chordata > Mammalia > Carnivora > Phocidae > Phoca > Phoca vitulina. Next base: position 17,957,910 of record NW_022589740.1, on the reverse strand, counting down.
GAAATAAACCTCTGTTGTTTTAAGCCACAGAGTATGGGGTCTTGTGTCATTCTAGTAAAACACAGTCTCTCCTGACTGATTCAAGTGTAATATGGCCCATTCAAGGAAATGATGTCATTCAGGCACCAAAAATACATCCCAATAGAGTGATTTCACCTAAAAGTAATCTTTTCTGGACACTGATAATATTATACTAAGCACAGATTATACATCATTTAAAATTCTATGAATTAAGAAACTTCTAGTACAAATAGCATGAAAATGGCCTCTCATTTCACCTCACACTCACTCACTTAAAACCTCAACTGACAAACTAAACTCTAAAATTGGAGGCCAGAGTAAAGTGAAAATAGCTCAAACTCTTCTCCACGTACTTCATGGCCCGGCCCCACCAGGAGCTGGGGCTGCCAGCTAATTGAGGTTTGTCTGCTGACTGCTGTTACCCCAGATGCTGTCGCTAATAATTACAGCCAGGCCTTTCCCCCCTTTGCTCGTTTCCTTCTTAGCATGAGTCAACAAACTTCGTTTTAAGCTCTGTAAGGGGCACTAGTCTTTCTTTTGTTCTTGGCAGAGGGAGGAATATTTTTAGAAAATAACCTTACTATTTTCAGAGGGGGGTCATTAGCAGCCACAAAATGAGAATAACATGTGTTCCCGAGGGCTCAGATACCTAGTTAGCAAATTCTGAGCTCTCTGACTCCAAACCACAGAAGCTCACCATCCTGTCTGAACTCTGGTTGCAGAAGAAACTCAGGATGACACATCCCCTCTCATGCTACCTGGCTGGGCCTTGGTTTCTGGGAGAGCAGAGAGAGTTTGGAGTTTTAGAGTTCAAAATAAAATCACATCATCGTTGGGCGTCATAAACCTTCACTAAAGGAAATGGGTACGCCACCACAAATGTCCCGAAGATCAGCTGAGTTCTGGTGACGGAAATGCAGTGCCGTGTCTCTCTGCTGGGACAGTGTGTGCATTAAGTCTGGTCAGCCTCTTCAGCTTGAAACCCTCAGTGGGTGCAATTGGTGCTGGGTGCCTGGACCTCACCCACGTCTCAAAAAAGAGAATATGTAAAAGTTCTCAGCAGATTTGTAAATGACACTCCTGAAACCCTTCCTTCTCCCCTCCCCATTTCTTCTTCCCCCTCTCATAATTGAAACAGCACTCCGGAACCGAACCCTCCCTTTCCAGAGTTCGTTAACATTTTCTCAAAGAACAGTCCTACATAATTCCTAAATTGAGCTTGCCTTCTTTTACGTTGTGGCAAAGTGCAATTACAGTTTAAAGGGAATATTTATGTACATTAGTTAACGACATCATTGCGACTTGCTGCTCACACATCAACACTTAATTAGCGTAAGCGTCAGTGACATAATTGCTACAAGGCATGCATTTACTAGTAATGTGAGGTAATTTCATGCACTATGCACATTTTAAATATCTCCTTTATACTTTGTCAGGCTGAATTTTTTAAATCAATAAGGGATATTTACATGGATCAGAAAGCAGTCTTCTTCCCTACTGTAGACAAATATACTGATAATGGCCTTTTGACGCATTTAATAACCTGCAGGGTTTTGAAAGCCAGAAAGGTGAAAGATGGGCTGCAGACCCTGCCCTCAGGGATAAAGAGAATCCCCTAATGTATGGAACATCATCCACATTAATTACATGTGTTGCCCTCTTTCATTTACAACCACGTAATATGCATTTAAATCTCTCTCCAGGCATTACAAATTCTAGTTTAGAAATATTTCTTTGAAACACAGTGGTTCTGTAAAATGGGGATTTTCAAAGCCCCCTTCAAAAATCGCAAACACTTCTAAGAAATTACGAAGAGCATCTTTCTACAATGCACTTTTATTCAAAGCAACTCCCTGCAGAGATTTCTCCAGTGGCTTTTCCCATGCTTCATCCTCAAGTTCAAACCCCAGCATGGGACAGCACCAGACCTTGGAAATCTGGCTGTCATTCCCTTTCAGCCTCCTGGGAGGGGGCATTCCAATTACTCCGAAGGCTGGCTTCTCTCTCCACCCTTGCTCAGGCTACACCCTCTTCCTGCTGCAACCCACCCCCCACCCCCTGCCACCAATCCCCTTCCCTGGAAGCTCTGCTATGCAGCCCTACTGCATGCTCCTCTCTCCCTGATCACAGCATCAATCATACGCTGTGCTGCTACTCACATATCTGTCTCCCTGGGTAGATATCGGACAAGACTCACATGATGGATTCATTTCACTTAGCTGATCCCCACGTAACTGCGGTGAATACCATGTCCCACAGAGGCAGAAAAGTGTCATGAATGAGAACCTGCGCTTTAGAGTAAAATAATCTTCAACTCAAGGTGACTTTAGCCAAAACCCTTCTCGTGCCTCAAGTTCCTCATATGTAGAATAGGGAGAAGTAGCTTAAAAACCCCAACCTTACAAATTGGCTGACCCTAGTCAGAGTCCTTGGGCTAGGGACATGGATTTTTCTCCCTGGCTGCCTGTCTCTCTGGCACCCAAGCCCATTTTTTAATCCCTGAATCTCACCGACAGGCCCGCCCTACCTTACTCAATACCCAGCTCTCCCAGCCCAGGGTAGCGATTAGGACCCCTAACTGCTCTGGAGCAAAGTTTTAACGGTCAGGTCCACAGCAATGCTGGGCTTCTAAATTACTCTTTTTTGTCCTAGATTTAAGTTCCAGCTCAGCTACTGTGTCAGTTATTTAGCAACGATTTCAGCGTCAACTATATACCAGGCAATGTGTTAGGTATTCAGGAGGCAAAGGCGAGTGAAAGCTACCTCTCAGGGCACAAACGGTTGCAGCTGGGTCTGAAGCAGGTCTTGAACTTGTTGGAGGCTGTTTCTTTCATGTGGAGACAATACACCGCCCCCCCCCACACACACACACACACACTTAAAAGTCTGTGATGAGAATAAAAAGAGTAAGTGTATTTGGGGATATATTATAAACTGTAAAGCACTATGCAAATCAGGACTATCAAATTCTTACCCCTTCCCAAGTGTCTCCCAATGCTCAGTCCATATTAACCTAGCAGGCGTTATGTCGCTTAGCTAAATGCACTTTCCGGGACAGTTTCTATCTCTAGACCATGCTACATTCCCCATAAGTTCAGATCTTCCTGCTTGACAGGCTAATGTGCTGTTGCCATCCCCCTTGATATTAGTCTAATTCTGATTTGAGGCTAAGGAAGTGACAAGTGAAGCTATTTTAGAGGTGCCTGGGGTCGTAAAACATTTTGAAAATTATTTTGCTGTCGCAGTCACGTCAGAATAGATCTGCATGAAGATTCTGTGGTTCTGAAGTGAACATGAGGTGCCTTCCTGCTTGCGCTCTGGAGAGAACTGGCATGATGAACGGTGCTGTCAGCAGTCACTTTGCTGACTGCCAGGGAGGCCCGCACGGAGCCCGCTCAGCCAGGGCCTTGGGGATCTGCCCTGCAACTCTGAGGAAGCTTTGCAACCAAGAGCGCCTAGAAGGATCCGGGAAAGGAAACAAAGAGTCTCTTGCCACCAAAAGACACTTTTTTTTTCCAAGTGTCAGAAGTGGATGTCTTTTTTCAACAGGAGAGATCCAGAAAGCTTTGAGGGGAAGTATCCATCTTGTACTTTCTAAAAGAATAACTGAGAAAAGTTGCAAAAATCAGAACTGAAATTCTCTAGCCATTTATTCTCTTCTCTCAGTTTGTGCATTGAGCCTAGCTGCCCTCTTTAAGTAATGATAGTAATGAATCCAATGGATATGGGAGGATACTGACAAAAAAATGGCTTTTTAACAATAGCCTTGAAGTAGGAGTTTTCCAAAAGAGGAAGCGGTGGGGGGGGGGGGGGGGGGTGTCACGGAGGGGTCTTACTTTTTACCACAGACAGGAAAGAAAGGTAAGAAGGAAACAAGCAAGGGTGGTGGGACCGGAGTCTACATGACAAACACCAGGCCCAGAGAGTTAACTACTTCACTTTTCTCTGCGGATTTCCACAGCGCGCAGCAGGAGAATCCATACACAGGAAAGAAGGGCTCTACTCCCAAAGCATCGAGATAACTCAAAGCACAAAGGTAACTTCTAGATATTTTCTTCTAAACCTCACTAACCAGGCTGTAAGGTGCTTTAGGATTAGAACCATATGTTACCCCTTTCTGTACCCACAACGTTACATAGTGCTTTTATGCAGAGAATGTCTTCCATGGGTGCTCACTGAAGGAACAAATGACCAAACAGCTATGAAAGAACACAGAGAAAGAACGAGGAGACAGGCGAAGAGATCAAAATGGAGAAAAGAAAAAAAAAACACAAATTGTATAGAGAGTAATAAGCATATAAAATTAATGGATAAAAATCAGAAAATATGGTGGTGTGTCCAGCCTAACCTGCTTGGCTGAGAAAAATCAGCCAGGTGAGTCGAATGCTTTGTGAAGGGAAGCCAGAAGTCACTGCGCCACGGTTTTCTTCCTGTCCCTTGCCTATCTCCCTCACTGTAGACCCTATGTTGCCACCAAGAAAACAGAAGAAAAGGTACCTTTTCAAATTAAAAATCCCTCTCGTGCACGACCAGTTTATCTCAGCTTCCTGATTCCAACAGCCTTCTCTAGATCTATAATTCTAGAATGTGGTAACTGAAATTACTCTGCCTATTGCCATCCCCTAAGTCTATGCACAAAGGTCACCCACACATAGAGTCACCATCATATGTCCTACGCCACTAATGCACTGGAAGGATTCAGTGTGGTGTATCAGGTTCAGCAGCTTTCAGACAAAGAATATTATTTTTAATGCACTGTGGCAAAGTAAGCGTCAATGGTGCTTTTGACCTTCGTTATTTGTTCTGAATAGAACCACATGGTTCTCAGAGCTTGCAAGAGCTTATTTCCACAAACCTCCATCAAGTAACAATTATTGATGATTCTAATCTCTTTCGATAAATATTTTAGAACATGGCAGAATCATGGTGTCAGTAGGAGACGTCCTCCTGGAGAGGGGCTATTATTTTCCTACTTACACACAAAAAAGAGAGCTTTTATCCCCCTTCTCAATAGACTGATGCATTTACGTCACAAACCTCCACACGAAGATTTTAACAGCTAAAAAATTGTTACTCCATTGTCTTCCCTCAAACACCTGAACCATTCTTGCTCTCCATTTTGCCTCTTTCATGTTGACTTATACCGAGCTACCACCTTCGAAAGCTCTATCTCTAGGCCCTGGGGAAAAGTTACAATTGAACAAGGATGTGTCCAGACCTGGTATAGACTAGAGATGGGCTTATGATTCGTCTGGATAAGCAGAGATGTACTCCAAAACACGTCTAGCCTTTTTATATAACTCATCCTCCCAGTGTGGCTTACCATAGCGTTTCCAAAACCACAATTTACAATTCACAAGAGGACACGTGTCATGTGACTTACAAACAAAGGCAGACATCCATTTTATAATAATAACAATATAAAAAAAATAATAACAATACCAACTTGAACTGCAACTTGTGGTTACCTTCTGGCTCCCTAGTGACAAAAACAAACATAACATACCGGAATTCAGAATGTAAACTACTAGTGAAAGACAAAGGCTTGTGTCAATTGTATTTTACCTCTGAAGGAACTAGAGTCCTTAAAACACAGGTTGGATATTTTATACCCTTCAATTCAGCTGTTCCACCCTTCAGTGAATGGTGGGCACTCACTAATTCCCACCAACCATGAATGCATGAAGAATGAAAATCTCCAGCTAGGCCTTGCAGAGAAATTGACAATTGAAGCCAAGTTTCAAAAGGAGACCCACTGAGTCATACAGATCCTACCTTCATACTGCATCTCTCACCACTCCCCCATTTCATTCCTCCGGCCCGGATTCAGACACCATTATCTCTGGCCGGGGCAACTGCTCTTGCTTACAAACAGCTTCCAGAAGTGAGAACCACACTACCATTCATCTACAAAACAAGTAAGTACATACAGGATCAGGCTGGCATCAGATTTCTCAACAGCAGCCCTGTGCGTTAAAAGTTAAAGACACTTTCAAAGTTCTACAAGATTCTGAACCTGAAATTCTACAGTCCTACAAAAAAACAAGGAAGAAGGAAGATAAAATAAAGGTGTGTTTGGATGTGCACGGACACAGAATGTTTATAAACCAAGCACCATTTGTGAGTCTGACATTTGAGAATGTGCCACAGACAAAAAATAAAGTTGAAACCAAAACAGAGGAGACACAGGATTCCAAGAAAAGAGAAGCTACCCCAAAAGTGCAAGACACATTCAAGAGCTAACAACGGTTGATGCTGTAAGTAGATTCAAAGAGCGACCAGCCCACATACAGCAGGAAGTTGATGTCTCCAGAAGGAGAAAGAAAGTATTGTGTGTGGTAAAAATGAGGCTTGGTGATTTTGAGACTATGGATAAAACTCACTATTAATTTGACGGCTATTGGGCAAAAACAAAAATGCAATAAAGGATAGATTCACTTATAAAAAGTAAACTTAAAAAAAAAGAAACAGGAAAGACAGAAGAGCTACCAGAAAAAGCCATTGCTTAAATATGAGTCATGCTAAAATATGACAAAATTATAATAAAAGTGAATCCATTTGACTTTGACACTAGGAACATTCATTTTCAAATGGCAAAAATGTGCTAACACTGAACATAAAAAGGAGGAAATGCAATCCCACGTCTTTATTTGAATTTGCAGTGAATAATATGTAGATGGCCATTAAAACAAATAATATTTATTGGCTTCCAGCCTGCAGTAAAAGCTAAAGACAAAGCTTATAATAATTATGGTTTCAGAAAGGAAGGTAAATGTTTCACTATGACTCTGTTAATTTACAAGAAGAGTTGCCAGAAAATAGGAAGTAGAAGGGCAGGAGAAGAAAGAGAAAGGAGAGCTGGAATATAAGCATAGTATTATGAAACTAATCAAGAGGGAACTAAAGAAAGCCATGTATAAGAGTGGTTGCTTTGGCAGAGTGAAACAGGCTGAGAAAGAATAAACAGAAAAAAATTATACTTTTCGTTTCAAACACCTCTCTGCTTACAAAAGCCAAGTGAACAATACGTATATCAAATCATCTGTTGTACACCTTAAATATGTACAATTTTTATGTCAATTATACCTCAATAAAGCCAGAAAATAAACAACCAGGTATACACTGGGTGTTTCCTTTAAACAATATAAATAAAATATATTAACATGGACAAAGGGCGATCTTAGATGAAAAAGCACAGCATAATCTCAGATATGTGGATATGGGTGTGTTTATGCTCAGGAAAAAGCCTCAAAGGATATAGGGCAGCTCATTCATGTTTTCACACTCAGAAAATGGATTACTGGTGGTTGTTCACTTTCTTCTTTACATCTTTACATAGTATCTCTCTCTCTCTCTTTTTTTTTTTTTTGCAATGAGCACATTTTATAAATACAGAAAAAGTTTTATTCTTGAAAATCAAAATTTTTTAAGATTTATTTTAGAGAGAGAGACAAAGAGCATGGGCACACATGCAGGGGGAGGGGTAGAGGGAGGGGGGGAGAGAGAATCTCAAGGAGACTCCTCACTGAACATGGAGCTCTACAGGGGGCTTGATCTCACAACCAGAGATCATGACCTGAGCTGAAATCAAGAGTCGGGGGCTCAACCGACAGAGCCACCCTGGCGCCCCATGAACATCAAATTTTAAAACATATCCTTAAATCCTACAATTAACCAATTTTAAAAATCAATCTATTACTTCCAGATTTTTGTAACATTTCAAAGTATTTTAATATTTTAATTTTTTATATAAGTGGGATCATAAATATATACATTAATATTTTACATAAATGGGATTATAAACAACGTTCCATAATTTTTTCACACTATTCACCATCCATTTATTTACATGTTCACGCCTCCATTATATCAACTGTTACCCAAACCAGCAGGCATGTCTATTTGTCAAACCTGTTTTTTCCAGAGGATAAGATCCTGAAGCTAAGAACTATGTTTTAATAATTCTGTATCCCCAATTCCTTGCACATAAAAGGTATGCTATGTGAACCTTGATTAATCTGAGAAAAAGTCTGATGTACCACCCTCCTGTGAGCATAGTTACCAAACATTCCCTTTCTAAATATTGTGTTCAGGCACACAACAGAAGAACTGAGGTGACTACTTAACAGTGCAGAGCCCTCATGTTGTTCCATCTTCCCCTCCTGATGGTAAATTCCTGATCCTCTGGACAGCTAGGGGGGATTTTCTTTTCTGCTTGATCCTTCCATCTGAAAAAAATGACTGGTTCCTAAAAGGTAACTTTCCACCATTAGGGCTTTTGTGGGAGCCTTCCAGCAGAGGGCGCAGTGGTTCCCAAAAAAGACCTCATCTGGAATTGAAGGGAAACAAGATCTCCTCCCCTTCCACCATCAAATCTCCACCTTTTGAGATTTTTTCTACAATGTTCCTCACCATCACAATCAGATAATAAATTAAGTCTCCAATTTTAGTGAGTCATCACTCCTCAAATGACTGCCCTACTGCAGCACCAGGGCAGACAGGCAAAGTACTATGCTCCCATGGGTGGCAATTCTGTCACTTAGAAGTAAAGAGCCCAAAGAGGCAGGAAGAAAGAGGAGGTGGAGGGAAACCAATTTCAGATTTTATAGTTTCTTCTAAAGTAATCTGTCAAATGACCTCGAAAATAATTGCAGTCACTATCTTTTCTATTAAAATCACTTAAACTTATTTTTTCCTCAAAAACATTTTATGAGTCTCTTGCTATAAGTTAAATTAAGACTGCATTTCCTATCCAGCACTCAACAGTACTCAGAAAAGAATACGGCACATTTTAGAAATAGATGAAGGAGATTAAGAAGTACAAACCTCCAGTTATACAACAAATAAGTCACTGGGATCAAAAGTACAGCATTGGGGGCGCCTGGGTGGCTCAGTTGGTTAAGCGACTGCCTTCGGCTCAGGTCATGATCCTGGAGTCCCTGGATCGAGTCCCGCATCGGGCTCCCTGCTCAGCGGGGAGTCTGCTTCTCCCTCTGACCCTCCTCCCTCTCATGCTCTCTGTCTCTCATTCTCTCTCTCAAATAAATAAATAAAAAAATCTTTAAAAAAAAAAAAAAAAGTACAGCATTGGGAATATAGTCAATAATATCGTAATAACTTTGTATGGTGACAGATGCTTCCTACTTGTCAGGGTGAGCATTGCCTAAGTATGTAATTGTCAAATCGCTATGTTGTACACCTGAACCAAATATTGTATGTCAACTATACTTTTTTTTAGATTAACATGGAATCTAATGCTTGGTGATTTCATGGACAATATACCATAAACATGGCCAACTTATGGAATCTAAGCAGATTAACATATAATGTATTATTTGTTTCAGAGGTACAGGTCTGTGATTCATCAGTCTTACACAATTCACAGCACTCACCATAGCACATACTCTCCCCAGTGTCCATCACCCAACCACCCCATCCCCCCCACCCCCCCCCCACGCCAGCAACCTTCAGTTTGTTTGATTAAAAAAAGAATTTTCAAACTGAAAACCACTGTGACCACCACCCAGATCAGAAAATAAAAAATTACCAGGAGCCACCTTTTCATGACCCCACTCAGCCAAAGGTAAACAACATGCTAAAATTTTATCACCATAGACTAGTTATGCTCAGCTTTGAAATTTATATAAATCAAATCACATAAAAAAGTGCTCTGGGGGCGCCTGGGTGGCTCAGTCGGTTAAGCGACTGCCTTCGGCTTGGGTCATGATCTCAGGGTCCTGGGATTGAGCCCCACATTGGGCTCCCTGCTCAACGGGAGGCCTGCTTCTCCCTCTCCCACCTCCCCCCTGCTTGTGTTCCCTCTCTCGCTGTCTCTCTGTCAAATAAATAAATAAAATCTTTTTAAAAAAAAATTGCTCTGTAAAGAGTAGCTACCACTGCATTACAACTATGAAAACTTAAACCCCACCCCCCAGTAAACTCTAAGCAAACCTTATAAATAAAATAAATAAATAAATAAAAATACTCTAAATCAGATTTATCTACCGTGTATATGGAGAAACTGAACTCAAACAGAAGTTTTATTAACTGCTTAAGCAAAGATCACACCCTCAGCTCAGTAAGTAGCTAAATTGTAGTTCAAACCTAGATGTCCTCACTCCAAACTATTCTTTCTTCTATTCCACACAGCCAGATGAATAAGTAAGATATTGTACTTCTACTGGAATATCATCACCTTACTTAGGGTTCATAAGTCTTAGAATACTGAGTTTAGCAAACAGCCGGTTCCCCTCTATGAAATGCATCATCCTTTGGTGACATTACAAGGCAAGCTCTTGAATGGCATGAGTGCTAGCCTAAAAACAGATACAGGCCATGTTTACATAACAGGCTTACTCCTATTAAAGGAGTTTCAAGTCATTGGGGATATAAACAAGGAATGGTTTTATTTCATCCACTATTTCCAAGTTTAATATTACTGAGTTTTCCCCTCCCCATTATTTAAGGACATTTGAGGCAAATTCCATAGGTTTCTAGGCACTTTCTAAAAACTCAGTCCAAAAAATAATAAATACCCAGTCCAGTTAATATTTCAATCTCACATCCAATTCAAAAGCTAACCACTTCTTATATCACAGACTGGATCAATAGCTCAAGTAGTCTACTGTGAAGAGGAAAGCATGATCTGCTTTTATACTCTTCCTTCCCCACCATGTCCTGGAATTCAGAATAGGAGAATATGGTATACTTCTGGGTCACTTCTTTCCTTCCCTTCCCCTCTATCTTGATCCTTGCTGATTTAGAATATTTTTATTTTTTATTTATTTTATTTATAAGGTTTGCTTAGAGTTTACTGGGGGGTGGGGTTTAACTTCTTAAGTCTCAGAAGGAGAAATAAAGGAGACAATGACACTCCTATGTAACTGGTCACCTGTCAGTAATGAGGAGACATCACTGGTCTCCCTTTCATTCAGTCTGGTTCTATATAATGGTGTTGACCCATGCTGATATGGCCGCACGTGCCAATGTGGGGCCCATGCCAATGTTCTGGCCTCCATGTAGTTCTCAACAGCAACCCTACTGACATATTAACATAGATAACTCTTGTGTGGGCTGTCCTATGCTTTGTATGATGATGTCTAGCAGCACCCCTGGCCTCTACCCACTATATGCAGTAGCACCCTCCTCCCATATACAATATAAAACTAAAATTGCTAATTGTCCCCTAAAGGGCCAATTCAGCCTGGATGAGAACCATTAACAAAGATGGTATGTGTATAGCTCTTGAGCAGCCTCAGGAGCAATGCTTACTTCAAATCCTTCCCTGGGTGGGGTATCCACTCGTTTAGTCTAGATGTCACCTGGGCAGGCCAAGGATAATTGATCCATCCTTTAACCTCTCTAGTTCTTAATGTGTAGCTATGCTAACCAATCATGGTTCTCTTTTGAGCTCTCCAAGAACCGCAGAAAGTTGGAATGTAACCATATTTGGTTACAAGGTCTTTAAAAAGGTTATTTAGTTAAAATGAGGACATAATCCAACATGACTGGGGTCTTTAGAAGAAGAGTAAATTTGGGTTGCCTGGGTGGCTCAGTCAGTTGGACATCTTGATTTCAGCTCAGGTCATGATCTCAGAGTTGTGGGATTCAGCCCCATGTTGGGCTCCATGCTCAGCACAGAGTCTGCTTGGGTTTCTCCCTCTCTCTCTGCGCCTCCCCGCACTCACACATGCTCTAAAATCAATCAATCAATCAATCTTTAGAAGAGTAAATTTGGACATAGAGAAGTAAAGGGTAAAAGCAATGTGAAGACACAGGGAGAAGACAGCCATCTACAAATCAAGAAGATAGCTCAGAAGAAATTAACTCTGCCAACACCTTGACCTTGGACTTCTAGCCCCCAGAACTGCAAGAAAGTAAATTTCTATTACACAAACCAACCAGTCCATGGTATTTTGTTGTGGCAGCAACAGCAAACTAATACATACCAGTCCACTCCTATTCTTATCAACTTGGGGTGGGTTGAATAAGAAGGGAAGATTTTGCCTCTTATTAAGCCCTGGAGAGGTGTTTAGCCCCAGTTTTTTTGGTGTCCCCATTTAAATGAGGGGTACTTGGACACTCTTCAACTCTAAGCCCTTATCACCAATTCTGGAGCAACAGAAGAAAAAAATCCCACTCACTGTCATGGTATAGATGCATCCACTGGGATTTTAATAGCATCCAAAAAGAAATCCATATTTTCAACATTACAAAGAGAAAAATAGCTCCTCTATTGTCCACTGCTATCATACATCTCGTAATGCCTCGGAAGGCAATAGCACCTATATGAACCTGGGTGAAGGTTCTATGATGCAGTGACATGTCTGCTTGGTGATTTCATGGACAATATACCATAAACATGGCCAACTTATGGAATAATCTCTTTGCATTGCTGGCTGGGAAATTGTTTTCAAACACTGGTCAAGGTCTGGATGGTATCCTTCTAAGCAGACATAAATCACTGCCTTGAGTGCTCTGAACAATTCTGGGACAGCAAATGATCTTGGCAGTCACCTAACCTAATCCCTCATCTGATGTTTCAATGACTTCTTTCTACCTATGACCATGCTAGCTTGCACATAAAACACAACACTTGAGAAATAAAACCATGTGAGGATTTTAGATGCATAAAGCCTATCTGGAGAGTGAATGAAGCATTATGCATATTCACAGGTAAAACCTTATTTTTAAAGAAGCTGGTCTTTGAGATTCCTCACTGAATAGGAAAAGACTGTTTCCATTCCTGATCACCTTCCTCAGCACTCTGCCATTCTATGCCCCACCATGTGACTGGGACCCATTAAGTATTAACACTGTAGAGTGAGAAGAGAACATCAAAAGAATTTGGGAGGCCAGTCTTCACCTAGGACAAGTAGTTGGATATTTAACCTTGGGCAAGCCCATTAGTCACTTTTGGCTTTTAGTTTCTTCGTCTTAAAACAGGAGGATAAAAATATACAGTTTTAATGTTCATAGTGTTTTAAAGTTTAAATGTTGCTTTCCATTTTTAATTTCCCAAAATCTCATCTCATTTATATATAAAAATATACATATGTATGTGTGTGTGTGTGTGTGTGTGTGTGTGTGTGTAATTTTGCCCAAATCCTGCCGATAAGCTTTTCCTATTTTTAATCCCTAAGTCTCTACATAGACCTTTCCACTCTGGGTAATGTTATCCTTGTGAAACCTCTTTGAAATTGCAGCTAATTTCTGCCAAGTCTGGAGGGAGATGTTAAGGGGGTTGGATAATATGTTAGTTTTCTATCACTGTCATAACAAATAACCACAAACATCGTGAATAAAAACAACATAAATTTATTACCTCACAGCTCTGTAGGTCAGAAGTTTGAGCTGGCTCAACTGGTTTCTCTAATCCAGATTTCACAAGGCAGAAATTAAGGTGTCAGCTGGCTGGGCTTTTATCTGGAGGTTCTGGTAAGAATCTGCTTCCCAGTTCATTCAGGTTCTTATGGTTTGAGTACTGAAGTCCTATCAGCTGGAGCTGCCCTTAACTCCTACAGGCATCTCTAAGGTCCTTGCACGCAGGCCCTTGCTCTCAGAGCCAGCAATGGCCCATCAAACCCTTCCGATGCTTAGAAACTCTCCAACTTCCCCTTCTGTTGAACCTCCAACTTCCAGCCAGAGAAAGTTCTCTGCTTTTAAAGGCCCATGTAATTAGGCTGTGCCCATGGGAATAACCCAGAATCATCTTCTCTTAAAGTCTATACCTTAATTACAACTGCAAAGTCCTTTTCCTTGTAACATGATATATTTACAGGTTCTAGGAATTTCGGAACCTTTTCCAGGAGCCATTATTCTGCCTACATGGTGAGAGGAAAAAATGCATTAGGGGTACAGAAACAGCTTTCTCCATAGTATTGATCCGTCCAGGGATTTTTCTTCTCTCTGATTCAACTGGGCACTTAAAATAGAAATTTACATTTAATGTGACTATATGCACAGCACTTTACTAGTATTTAAATGCACTACTTCATTTAATCCTCATAAAATCTTACGCAATAAGTCCTATTATCATCCCCATTTTACATCTGAGGCCACTGCGGCTCAAAAAAACAAGGATTTAAACCCCATTTCTGTGACTCCAGAATCCCACACCCTCCACATTTTACTGTGGACAAGTCACAAGCTTGGAGATCATGTGACTTGCCCAAAAATACACACATGGTTACTGCAAGTGTCGGGAACGAAATCAGACCTGTACCTGTCTTTGCACATCCTGCTCTACCTGGCAGGCCCTCCGCTCACATGTGCTTGATGCCCTGCAGTCAGAGTTGATCCGACCACACATCTGTCCATACAGCACAATGGCACTCCCTTTTATTAGTCTCTTCTCCACATGCCTGAAAGTACAAGTCCTGCTGTGGTCACAGTAGCTTTGAAAATAGTGGGGCTTTTTTTTTTATACTATAAATGCCATACTTTATAATGCTAAAATATAAATTTGAGAGAACTAGGCTTTGGAGCTTGGACTCCCATAATTACCTTCCAGCACACTAGGCAGAAAAGAGTAACTACCTAGACCAAAAGGAAATGGAAGGAGGATAATTCACCATCAGAAATTGTGAGTGAATGACTACAGTCTATAATACTCACTCTTCTGTTTCATCTGTAAGCACTTGCTCAAGCATGTAAATATGCAGGTGGTCCTAGAGCTGTTACAACCCACTGTGTAATTGATGACACACAATACTAAAGATTTATTCATGCCCCTAGGGCCAGATATTCATGTGAACATCATAATATAGAGAGCAATTAACAAGCTCTTTCCATAACTCACTGATAGAGCACTCTGAAATTTTACTGAAGTTCCTCTCAAGTGTGGATGTTGACATCATGGCCATTTCTGTGAAGAGTACTATTTTCAGACACAATCAGCAAACTCAGGAAGTTACTATATAAGCCTCATTTAATGTCTTTAAGGAATGGGGTATTTGGCATAAATTGTTTGTGATTATTCTTATATGGTCAATCAGTTAATAATAATATTTACATACACATTCTCATGTAATGACCAGAGCAACCCATACAAGATGGGTGTTATTATGCCCAACATGCACATGAGAACACCAAGGCCCAGAAAGGATAAGTAGCTTTTATCCAAGATCAGACAACTAGGAAGAGGCAGGATCCAGTTTTCGTAACCATACCAGTCTGATGCCAGGGCCCATCCCCTCTAGTGCCTTCCCTGCTACTTATTTAGTATCTTCTTCAAAGGCAAAATATGTAAACTTTTGGGATTAGCTTTTTTCACTCAGCATAATTCTCTTGGAGATACATCCAAGTTGTGTGTATCAATAGTTTGCTCCTTATTGCTGAATAATATTCCATGGCATGGATGTATATCAGTTTCTTTAACCATTAGCCCACCAACCAAGGGCCAATCTGAAATATTTAACAGAGCATTTCCACTTGTTCACCTCATGGAAAAAGATTTGTCAATTTATCTAAAAAAATTTTCTTTGGCTGTGTAAGAGGAAAAATAAATTCACTTTAAGTTAGAAAGAATGGAAGGAGTTAGCCATTGCTAAGGACTTATTAAATGGCTGCTATTTAGTTTTCATAGTAACCCCAGACTTGTTATTATACACATTGTACAGGTAATAAAAGCAAGGCTCAAAAAGTTCAATTCCCACAGCTACTCAATAGCTGACCTATGACTAAAATCCAAGTCTTTCCCACCTTAGGTCCATACCCTCTGCCCTCCACTCCACCACACTGCCTATGAGGTGAAAGAGCAAAACCAACAGGAGTGCCTGGATTCAGAAACAGCACCCATCTGGAAGAACTATGAAATCAGCGATCGTGAGCTGGAAGAACAAAAATTTGATCACCTCCCTACCAAGCTGTCTTGACCATAGTGACTTTTTCATACCTAGATTCTTTTACTTAACATCCCTGTAACCCAAACGATAACCTCCAAGTCCTGCTATTCCTAACAACAACAACAACAACAAAAACTTCACCAGAAAAAAAAAGGAATAAAAAAGTTAGAATCAATTGATGGTTATTATGGCACATATGGTAGGGCAAAGAAATCTCTAGTAACGTGTGCTCCCGCACAGAATTAAGGACTTGAAGATAAAATAGTCCCCCTTCTTTTATTCCTCCCACATGCTGACATGGTATTGCTCCATAATTTTTTTGTCACAGCTTTCAGATAAATCAGTAGAACCACTACCTCTCTTGTCAGGCTGGTTTCAAATGACACTAGAGCACTGAGCCGGGGTCGCAGGACTGTCCCCCTGCTAGCTTCCTGTGCGTGGCCACACCCCGCCCACCCTCAGAGAAGGCTGCATCTTGCTTACTAGACAAAGATAAATTCCTCGCTGGCATGCTCATCAGACACTAAGCCAAACTCATCTCTTTCCTCCTCTCCTTTCCTCCCTCACTCCGGTTATTTATAGAGATCACAGGTGAATCGGGGGAAATTATTACAGCGCAGTGACTGCTGAAAGGCTGGGAGCTAAAGAAGATGGATTATCATGGCTCTGACATGATTTGTATGGATTTCCAAAATTAAGCTGTTCGCTTAGAGTGACCACCTTCCTCCCACCCTAGGCTTCGCAGCTGCCCTAGTGATAACCTTCATCTGCACTTGTGAGCCCAGAAAGCTGAGCACGTTTCCCATTACCTCGCAAGCGAGTGTGTAGGGTTCTTCTGGCCCCTCAGTAATAGCAGGGCTGCTGGTGAACAGAGTGATAAACACCTACTGAGAGGGATGTAGCATGAAAAGATCTCATCACCTGCCATTAGCTCACCGATGAATAATGCAGCATTTTTCATGGCAGGTGTCAGGGGTGGGAGGGAGAATTGCTCCTGTGAATGCTCTAGTGAGCCCTTCAGCACAAAGTAAGGGGTGAGAGCAACAGATGCACGTGACAAAATTACACAAGCTATTGTGTTTTAAAAGAAAGGGGAACTTTTACTTCACAAATACCTGGCAGGGCTCCTGTCTTTCTGTCTCTACCCCTACCACCAAGGCAGGCTAATGCTGCCTTCTCTTAAACTTTTACTCTTCTCACCTGGACCCCATGCAAAGGGATACTTTCCCTTTGTTTGCACTGCTCAGCTAATAGCACATTTCTCCCTCTGGTTCCAGTTCTTTCTCTGGGTGGTATATCTGGATCTTGATTTACATATATGTGGATCATATTCATTTTCATTAAATTTTATAGGGTTGGGTTAAATAGATCAAACAGGAGCAAATGAATAATTTCTTTATGCATTGGTACCCATGTGGACATGCGACACACATGAAAGTGATAATCTGGGGTCAAAAGAATGGGTAGCTAATGGGCTTATTACCTTTAAGAATCTGCCTGAAGAGAACAGTATTAGTCCAGCAGAATCTATGACAAAAATGGGATCCATTATTGGTTATTCACACCACGCAAACTCCTCTATCCTGAGAGCCACAAACTGAGTCTCAGATCCCCACATGAAGAAAACTTTCGATTAACTTTAGGTCAACTTTCCTCAAGACTGCCACAACTTCTGAGCACTCAGGAGTAGTTTTTCATTTTTCTGCCAGTTGTCATATATCTTCCAATATGGCCAGACATGCGAATTTGACTCCAGGACTAATTAGCCACCAGCCTCACACCTAAATCCCACATTCTCTGAGGCCAAAATGCCAAGTCCTCTTGTTGTATAGAGCATTGCCACTTAAGGTGAGGAGAAAAATTTTAAACGACAGAAACAGTCCTCTGGCTAAAATTAGGCTAGAGAATTTTAAATGTAGCACACGGTACCACCACTAGTCCAGTCGCTGAAGAGAAAGTGTAGCAGCAACCTGTCCCCTACATCTAATTCTGGGTCTGCCCTTGTCACTGGAGCAAATGAGGAGCCAAGCCTTTCCTGCACATCACGAGGGAGGGGGAACAGGTGGGCCAGACGGAAGCACCATGGTAAATTAAAACAAAGCTTGCCTTTGACACTACCCTGACGTCCTTCTTCGTCACTTGGGCCATCATTTTTCAGAACACATGCCCTGACAAGGGTGAGTTCACTTAGACACTTGACAGGACAGAAATGGAGCTGTCCCAGAGAATTAAGGACATAAGTCAATGTATCATCTCTTTCACCTCGTTAACCCCAAGAGACCAGGATCCATGTAACGCCTTCAACTGCCTAATATCTCATTTAGTCTTGCCCTCCTCCAAAACATGCCAGCTTCCCTAATTACCACTGATACATTTCCTCTTCAAAATTCCCAGGCCCTTGTTGGAAAGCTATCAGAATCCATTCCTTAATTCAACAGTATCTGTTAAGCATATATGATGTGCCAGGAATATAGTCAAATGCTAGGGCTGGGCATGTCCCTGCCCAAAGGGAAACTATATTCCAATAGAGGAAATAAGTAATCAGTAACCAAATAAACAAACAAGTATTTAGGCATTTTCACCACTGCTATACAGGAAATAAAACAGCAGGCTGATGTGCTAAATAATAACCAGGAAAGGGGCTACAGTAGTGAAGGCCATGTAAGAGCAGACATCTGACCAAACAGTAAGGAAGAGAGAGCTAGCTGTGTTAGTCCAGGTCCTCTAAGAAGCAGATTCCAAGACAGGATTAAAGGTGTAAAGATTTGATTGGAAAAAAAATGCCTGTGTTGAAAGGAGGGAGAAGGGAAGGCTGACACTGTCATGAGACCTTCATGCAAGTCTGACCCCCAAGTGATGGAAAGAGGGAGAGAAGGTTGATTAGAAGGGTCCTGGGCTCCTATGCAATTTAAGAAGGGTTCAGCAAAGCTGCCATGGACTTCTGGAGCCAAAGTCAGCAGACAAAAAAGCCCCATGTCTCCTAGGAATAAGGCTTCCCAAGAATCCCCCCAACACTCAATCTTCACAACACTCAACCACTGAACCCGAGGAAGCAGCCCTGGGAGGCAAGTCCTTGATGCAAAATCGCTGATAGATTTCCAAGCACAGCAATTCTCAAGGGGCCTTCAGTCAGTCAAACTACAGGTAGAAGATGTGGGAAGCTCATTCTCATGACAACCATAGTAGCCATATGAAGAACAGAAGAAAGAGAATTCTAGGGAGAAGGAACAGCAAGGACAACTAGATGGAGGTTGAAAACCACCTGGAATGAATGAATCTTTTTACAATATATGAGAGTAAACAGAAGCTGTCAAATGGGGAAAATTGAAAACAGTGTATGGGCCCAACAATAGGATAATGATCATTTAAACCATGCATATTCATGAATGAAATACTATGTGGTCAATAATTTGGATTTTAAAGTAAGGGATTTCAATCTCCCCCCATCCCAACAACAGACATAGACACACAGACACAGATACACAGACACACACACACACACACACACACACACACACGCTTTACTCCCACAGTAACAAATTGGTCAGGTGTAAGGACACTAGCCATATTGCTAAAAAAGTATATAAATGTGCTGAGCAAAGGAGGTGAAAGTCAAGTACACATGTATGTGAGGGACAGAAAGGATCTCTCCTTTTTATTGGACTGGCATTTTTCTATGGGAATTCAAAATATACTGAGCTGAGAATCTGGGGCCCCAACTAAAAAGAAAGGAATTATCAAAGTCATGGGGGCAAGTTTATGCAGAATGATGACACATAGACCAAGACACCTGCAAAAGAAAGAAGTAAAAAATTTGATCCACACTGGATGTTTCCAAACTAAGCTTAGAACAGAGATATCTCAGAAGCTTAACTAAATGACCAAAGTGGCCACTAAGATAATTTTCTCTTAGAGGGACTGGATTAGAAAATAGTACTGCTAATCTGGGTCATAATATTATAAATCTATTTCAAAATAATTCAAAAACAATCAGTTATCTATTGTTCTGTATCACCAATAAAGGTTGAAATCAAGATGTACATCTTATCTGTTTAATTACCCCGAGATCTTAATACTGTGGTTTGGCCTCAGTGGGGATCGAAGACCTGTTTCTGGAATTAAATTTCAATATATGAAATGGCTAAGAACCTTGTCCAGTGGAATTACCAGTAAATGTTACCCATTAAGTATTGTCTTAGATGGTTTTTCCCTAGTATCTTCATCTAGCCACCTGGCGCAATTTTTGGAACTAATTAGTATTGCTGGTTTTTATTAAGCAAGATGGTTCTTGTTAAATGGTGATAACACTTTTTAGAGTTCCATTCAATGATCAATTTATATTTTAGTAATGAAATGGGGGAAGAAACAAGCCATGTGAGTTAAATAGGGTTACACAGCAGAAACCAACTATAATGGATTGAACTGTGCCCCCTCAAAAGATATGTTCAAGTCCTAACCCCCAGTACTATGCATGTTGACCTTTTTTGGAAATAGAATCTTTGCAGATGTAATTAAAATATGTTAAGATGAGGACACACTAGGATGGGCAATAAATTCAATCACTGATGACTTTAGAAGAGGACAGACACACAGAGGGAAAGATATACAGAGAAGGCATGGGATGTAGGCAGCAGAGATCAGAGTGATGCACCTACAAGCCAAGGGATGAGAAGAATTGCCAGCCAATACCAGTAGGGAGGAGAAAGACATGGAACAGATTCTTTCTCAGAGACTCCAAAGGGAACCAAACCTGCTGACACCTTAATTTTGGACTTCTAGCCTCCAGAACTGTAAAAGAATACATTTCTGTTGTTTCAAGCCACCAAGTTAGTGGCTGTCATGGCAGCCCTAGGAAACTTATACATCAACTCTGTTCGTTTTGATCCTAGATCTATGTTACGGAGTGCCTAATAAAAAACAAACAGCAACTAATCTTCTTAAATGGTGACATTGAAACAGAATCCATGAAGACTGGAATATGTCACATTATCAGTAGCTCTCCTCTGAAATGAGGCTACACCCACCACCTATGCCCTATGTTGTAATGGGCTTGAAGGCTATCAGAGCAGGAGGACATATAGGAGGGTCTGGTCCAGGCACCTTGTTTTCTAACCTGCTCGGAGGAGCAATGCACCATTCATAATGCCTGGTGAATGCTGCCTTGGTGAGTGGAACTCAGGGAGCCTGGGAAACAAAACCAGGCCGGCCCCTCAGCAACTCTGAGCAGCTGTTAGGAAGCCAACAAGATTGGGCCATTTGAACATGCCTCACCAAGTTCATTAGGACATGCCAGCACACATTATTATAACTGAAAATTATGTACCAGAACAGACTCTTTAGGAAATAGGTTATTATCACCTGGGTGTTCAGGAACATAGCTTCTCACAGATGTCATTAACTATACAATCCTTAGACAAAGCTGAACTACGATGACCCTCTTTTCGAATTATAACAATCATATCTCTGGCATGCCATTGTTCTTGAAATGTGATGAATTCACAAGTTTGTTTAAAGCCTGGTCTCAAAAATGTAAGCATTTCTCTTAGCAAAAACTATGGCTTCCTAAGGACTTTCTCAGTGTTAGGGATAAGGAATAGAAAAATCTCCTGAAAGAATCATTCAATGCTGTTGTTAATGTTGTTGCTATCATTGGCTTCTTATCTGAAGAACAAAATTGCACAGTCCCTTAAATTTGAGGAAAAGGGTTTTCCTTTAGATGTCAGACTTACCAAAATATATATGTGTACACACACACACACACACACACACACACACACACAGAGAGAGAGAGATACATTAAGGGTATACAGGAAAAGCAAAAGAAAAGAAAAAAGAGGTCAAAATACATTTTAAATGAAGTATATGTTGATATTTTCAGATCCTTAATTAAAATTTTTAACTTCAAGAACATTTAAGTCGTTGTTGGGTTTTAAGCATATACTTCATTTTTATATAAATGATGTTAAATACATTGAGATATCAAATCTATGTGGGATTATTCCTTCCTTAATGAAGATGATTCATTCCTGTGATATTTTTTTTTTTTTTTTTTTTTTTCCAGTTACTCTCACAACCAAAAGCAAAACAATAAAAGAACCAGAGGGTTGCCTTCTGCAATATCAGATGAAAGGAAGATGGTATAAAAGAATTATTTAACATTACATAAAACACTGCCAAGTGTGACAGAACTCATCAAACATATACCCAGGGATCTTGCACCTAGGGAACAGCAGGGCATAGTTTAAAAAACAAAAATGTTGAAAGAGAATGATATAGCCTAGGGCAATACCTTCAATATGGGGAAGTACAGCTTAAGGTTGGCTTTCCAGAAGAAGATTCTTATGGATACCAGGATTCTACAGTATGGTAAAAAGCATCTTGGGTTTCTAAAATTTGGTAGTACTTAAGATGACTCCTAGCTGGCCTACATACAGGAAATTTTTATATTCTAGGAAGCTCATCTTCTACAAAGTAAAGCAATATAGGGACTAGCTTCCATGGAGGATGGGAAGATATAGCCAACACTTACTGACTTGTATATCCAAATTCTCCCCCTTGATACATATGATTACAACATTGGCCTCTCAGAAGCCATGCCCTTAAAAATGCCTAGCCTGGGTTGAGCCAATTGGTTGGACGTGATTTGCCTTTCATGCCACTGGGGCAATGAATTTCTTCTCAGGGAAGGAATTAGGCATACAATATTATAGACATGGTTTGGCTGGTTTCTTGATCGGAGAAGACATAAACTTAGAAACCATAAGCACTTTTTTCCTACTATGTACACATGGATAGATTCCACAGTTAAAGAAAAAAAACTAAGAAGTATGAAAAGGAAAAGCAATAGCTATATGGGAAAAGGGAAAGATATGAGAAATTCTTACCTAGGATTTAAGTGCCTGGTTCCAGCTTGTTCCCAAGGACCAGTGGCAACCTATACTACAAGATGATCTTTATAATAGTTTCCACCTTTCAATTAAGATTTTTCTGTAGGCTTTTATTATTTTTCAAGAGAGTGACAAGAGTAGCAAGGTAAGTTAACTGGTAAATTGCTAGCAAGATAAGTTAACTCATAAAACTAGAGGAGTTAAAGAGTGATGTGGTGAGATTTCAGTAATTCCAGGTGGAGACATCCACAATTCTTGTCATGCCTTACAAGAAAAACTAGACCTTCGTGCATTATCATAAAACAATTTAAAAGTAAAGGACAACAGCAAAAGGATTTTAAAAGCAGTCAAAGATAAAAGGTACTTTACATTCAAAGAAACAATAAAAAGACTGTCAGCTAACTTCTCAACAGAAACAATACAAGTCTGAAGATAATGGAATGATATCTTTAAAGTTCTGAAAGAACTGCCTGCCTGGAATTCAAAAACCCATTGGAAATACCCTTCAGAAAGGTAAAAATAAAGACATTTCAATAAAAACAAAACCAAACAAATCTGTCAACACCATACCAACTCTAAAGTGGGGAAAAGAGAGAAAGAGAAGGAAAGAAGGAAGAAAGGAAAGAAAGTAAGGACAGAGAGAGAGAAGAAAAGAAAAGAGAGAGGAAGGGAAATTTCAAAGGCGGGGAGGGAGAAAAGGAAGGAAAACTCTTCTTTACAGAAACAGGCCAACAAATAAATGTGGAAGTATTACAGGATTGTCATGGTGCTAAAGTATGACCTCACAACCACACAGATTACTTACTAAGGATAATGGATTAAAAAACTGTACCTAGGGACGCCTGGGTGGCTCAGTTGGTTAAGTGTCTGCCTTCGGCTCAGGTCATGATCTCAGGGTCCTGGGATCAAGCCCCAAGTCAGGCTGCCTGCTCAGTGGGGAGCCTGCTTCTCCCTCTCACTCTCCCCTTGTGCGTACACTCTAAGTAAATAAATAAAATCTTTTTAAAAAATTGTACCTATTTAATGAGAGATCTATCAATCACCATTGCAAGCAAATAGTCAAGCTCAGCATCCCTAATTTTAAGCAACCTGACCTTATGTGAGCAATGGGAACAATGTACTACAATTATCACCTATAATGTCACAACCCTATGAAGTTTTAGGACAGTCTTTTTTTTAAGATTTATTTATTTATTCAAGAAGGAGAGAGAGCTGGGAGAGGGGCAGAGAGAGAAGGAGAGAGAGAATCTCAAGCAGACTCCCCACTAAGCATGGAGCCCAACACGGGGCTCGATCTCATGACTCTGAGATCATGACATGAGCTGAAATCAAGAGTCAGATGCTCAATCAACTGAGGCACCCACATACCCCAGCACAGTCTTCTAATTAATATATAATTGACATAATATCTATTAGTTTTAGGTGTACAACATAATGATGTCATAGATATATACATTGTGAAATGATTATCATGAGTTAACATCCTTTACCACACATACTTTTTCTTGTAATTAAAACTTTTAAGATCTACTCCCTTAGAAACAGTATTAACTATTGTCACCATGCTGTACATTCCATCCCCAAGACTTATTTATAACTACGATTTTGTACCTTTTGACTACCTTTACCTATTTTACCTCCTATGCCCCATCTCTGGCAACTACCAATATGTTTTCTATAACTGTGAGTTCAGTTTTTTAAGATTCCAAAGATAAGTTGATATCATATAGTATTTTTCTTTCTCTTATTTCACTTAGCACAATGTCCTCAAGATCCAACCATATTGTCACAAATGGCAAGATTTCCCTCTTTTTTATGGCTAAATAATATTCCAGTATATATATCACAGCTTCTTTACCCATTCAGCTATCAATGGATACTTGGGTTGTTTCTATGTCTTGGCTATTGTGTGTAATGTTATGATGAACATGGGGTACAGATACCTTTTTGAGACAGTGATTTCATTTCTTTGGATAAATTCCTAGAAGTCAGATTGCTAGATCATATGGTAGTCCTATTTTTAAATTTTTGAGAAACTTCCATACTGTTCTCCATAGTGACTATGCCAATTTACATTCCCATAAACAGTGCACAAGAGTTCCTTTTTCTTCACAACCTCACCAACACTTGTTATTTATTTCTAAGTATTCATTAAAAAAAATAAAACCCAGCTTGTATATAATCAAGCCTCTAGACATAACTTCTGATTTACTAGTAGTTCACAAGTTAGAGTTATGCCTCCCAACTTACTAGCATTTCATGAGTTAAATGAAATCATACTGAAACAATCAGACAAATTCAGAATACAGGGCATCTCTTACTACTATTGGCTTGGACTCCTCAAAAGGTCAATGTCATTAAACAAATAATAAGATAGGAAACAGTTCTAAAGAGATTTAATAATCAAAATTAGTGTGTGAACCTTCATTGGAGCCTCAGTCTGTTAAAAAATCATCTATAAAAGGCATATTAGGGAAAATTGGGGAAGTTTAAATATGGACTGAATATTAGAATAAACTGAATTACAGGTAATTTTCTTAAGTAGGACAATGGTATTGTGTTTATACAGAAGAATTCTTTATTTTTAGGAGATATGTTGAAATATTTAGAATAATGTATTGTGATGTCTAAAATATACTTCCAGGTGGTACAGCAAAAATAGAGTTAATTGTTAAATTCTGGGTAGAGAACATATGGAAATCAATTTGCTATTCTTTCTTCTTTCTATATGCTTAAAATTTTCCCTTCTCAGAAAGCGACGAGGGAAATAATTTTTTTAATCCCTGGTTAGAGCAACTTAACCATAATATAAATACCTACTGATTAGGTCTTTACTTGTTCTAAGTGACAACATTCAATACAAAATGGTTGGGGGGCATGATTTATTCTTTCTTATAAGTAGAATAGTTATAATTTCAGACATATTTGGATACAGATGTTCAAATGGGGTCACCACAAATTTTTGTGGCCCATCTCTTGGCTCTGCTTTCTGCTGAGGTAAGCTTACAAGAAGCATGGAAACCATCAGGAACCCCTCCTTTACATCCTACCTGCTTAGCAATCCTGGTAAAAAGAGAATGCCTCTTCTAAATAGTCCCAGCAAAAGTTCCTCTGCAGCTTAGGTCACCTCTCTAAACTAATTATTGTGTTAAACACAGTTGGATATGCCAACTGGCCAGTTTGTAGACAATTGCTTACCTTTGGAATAGTAAGTGGAGTCAACTATACTGACTGAAAGTGATTTAGGGGTTATGCACAGGTTAACAGAAGAAAAATCTTGCTATTGTCATGGGGTGTGTGGGAGGGGGGAGAGAGACAAAGAGAGAGAAAGACAGGGAGAGAGAGAAATATTATGCAGCCATCAAAAAACCCTGAAATCTTGCCATTTGCAATGACATGGATAGAACTAGAGGGTATTATGCGAAGTGAAATAAGTCAATCAGAGAAAGACAAGTATCATATGATCTCACTGATATGAGGAATTCTTAATCTCAGGAAACAAACTGAGGGTTGCTGGAGTGGTGTGGGGTGGGAGGGATGGGGTTGCTGGGTGATAGACATTGGGAAGGGTATGTGCTATGGGGAGTGCTGTGAATTGTGGAAGACTGATGAACCACAGACCTGAACCTCTGAAACAAATAATACATTATATGTTAAAAAA